>NC_046185.1:63803259-64103259 GCF_011004875.1 Balearica regulorum gibbericeps
TGTCTTTTGTTTATTACCATCATTTAAGCCATTCTGTTTTGTAAGCTGTTCTCCAAAGGAACCATTTTCCTCCACACAGCATTGCGTATTCAACTTCTGCTGCTCTCATCGTACTGGTGCATTCTCTTTTGTATGTTAAGTGCCACCACCTAGTATCATCAGCAGTTTCAAATAACTCCCTTGTGAAAACTACAGTTTTATTATATATAGGCTCTAAATTTATTAGCTTATCATGAATGTCACTAGAAAAGAACATTTCTAAAATAAGAGAGGTAAAAACAATATAAATGCAAGTAAAACAGCCTAGCTATCACTTAATCTTTATGATAAAATATTGATTTAGAATGACAATAAAATTGTTTTTTACTGTCTTATCTACAACATTTGAGTTTCATTCTAAGAGTCTTCCACTGTTATAGATTCACATAATGATGCATACAGACACGTAAATCTGTCCCATGTACAAACTTGGAACATCAGAATTTGCACGCTTAGCAGCACAAAACAAGTCATGCCAACATGTACTCTGCTAGTTGTTGGCTCGATTTGATGAATAGTGAGCTGGCATCAGGACTTTAGAACCTCAAGCAACAGAGGAGCTTACTCAGAGTCACATAATTTCCATGTTATAAATAGGAAACAAATATCAGAAATGTTACAGCAGGGTTTGGTTTTTTTCTTTCCTATATCAAACAACTGAAAAGTCCTATAATTGCTATCAAAAAAAAACCCCAACAAACCCACAGAAAACCAAAAGCTTTTTCCTTATTTGAACATACTGTTGTTTTGAGTTTTTTTCTAAAAGATGATACATGGTAATAATACTTGCATGGGGTTTGGCCCAGGCATCAGAAGGGAACCAAAATGTTCACTCAAGGATCAGAATCACAGACATACCACGAATCATATCTCTTATAACATTCTGTGGTGATACAAGCCTAGTCTCATATTCAAAAATTATTTACACTGAATCCTCATATTCATGTCTCTTTCCATTTATTTTCATAATAACATATGCAAACTACTCTATAGATAATACATGCAAAGTAGCCATTTGCACAGAATTATTCTGAAAGTATGAGAAAAACAAAGTGAGTATTTGCAGATGAATTATGTATTTAAAATCATTACAAGTCATTAATTTTTTCACAGGCTTGAAATTCCTTTCACCTGTGACAGGTGTGTGATGATCAACAGCCCTTGCTCAGATTTTGCATTTCAACCCCTGATTTAGCTAAAAGATTCATAAAACTTAATTTAGTAACCCTGCTTTCAGTTGCCTTCATAACTGGTATGTAAGGATTCGATTTTAATCTACTGCTACTTTTGACAAAGTCATTCAGCGCTTAAACTCCAAAGTCTGAGTGTCTGATATTTAACACGTCCCCCAAAATAGGGGAGAACTTTTGAAATCTGGCATGTATGACAGCATATTAATAACATTTCAGGTATATTTGTTCCAAACACTATTAAGTATCAGGCATGTTTTTCTTCTCAAGTATAAACAGCACTGACAAGACAGAGAATGAACACTGAGTTTTTAAATTTAATACACAGTTCAGCCACTGTTCCAGTGTCATAGCATACCTGGTTCAACAAATGGAACAAAAGTATTCACTCCCTTCCAAACCTATAAAGACACAAAGTAAAAGGAGTATTACAAATTAATCCACCTAAATGTCTGCTGCTTCTGCAAGGCTAGATTTGCAAGAAGAAGTAGTAGTATGTGTGTGTTTGGTTTTTGTTTGGTTGGGTTTTGTTTGGTTTTTTGTTTGCTTGCTTTTTTTAAATTAGGTAGCACATTTGCAAGGGGCAGACAAGCCTTTTTGGCACGTGAGCTCTTAAGTCTGAAACAGAAGCAGCAAAGTCCAAAACCAGATACAATTTGAGCTTGATTCCTCTTAGCTTCACCTGAGTCACAGTTAAACCACCTTAGAGAAAAGCAAGCTGGACACAGTGGATAAGAGGAATGTTAACACAGAGTGGTCATGCCATGGTTGGTTAACTCCTAAAAGGCACGCTCCGTGGGACACACAAAAGGCAGTAGGTGAAGAAGATTTTACTGTGGCACAAAATTGAGGGTCCAGCAGAATCATGAGTTTCAGGTCCCAGGCTGATGGTGTTCAACCTCTGAGGATGGAGAGCAAGAGACCACAGATCTGTTCTGTGAAATATTTTCCCTTCAGCAACTGTTCCTATTCTTTTCTGATTGTGTGTGAGGGTTTACTCTGGTGCAAAATTGTTGTTCAGATCCATCTACACTTTTTTCAATGATGAAAACTACCATAATTCTAGGACCAGCTAATGTTAGATTCAGTGACTGATTCAGAGTATCCTCAAGAAGACATTTTCCAGCGTTGGTGTAATAGCTGTAATGTTCATTGCTTCTCTATAAGGTTGTAAAATATATTTCCAAAAATTCTAATTTTCTGCTTGAATCACATGAAAATAGCTTTGGCATTTATGAAAAATAGAAATTTTTTTTATTTTTATTTTTTATTATGGAGCTGTTCTAAATATTCTTTTAAGAACAAAGACCTTTCCCAGATAATCAAAACCAGCTAAACAATTTTTACTAAAGGGATAAGAGCTAAATTTTACCATTATGTTTTAGGTCCACAGCTAGAGAGTTTTGTGGTATATAGCATATGGTCTTTTGCTTCTTATTAACACTAAAATTAGCCAGAATTATTTGCAAATCAGCAGGAAATGCCATCGTGTCTTCCAACAGGACAGACAGACTCTTTCTTTTCACTTCCCCAGAAACAAATGAAAGGAAAAGGGGATTTGCACTCCATAGACAGCTTCACAAAAGAAAAGAGCAGAAGGAAATGCCAAGCCTTGATTATAGAAAGGAAAGGGAGAAAAGATAGAAAGAAATAGATAGAAAAGAAGGGGAAAACCAGAAAGCTTTCCAAACTCCGTGCTCCATTCCCCTTCCTGTCAAAGGGATTTGTACCTCGCTCAGATTAAAACCGTGGTAGCTAGCCCCGTATCAAACATCCCAGAAGTTCAACTTGGTAAAGGTTCATGGTGTCAGATCCATCTCTATAATGAATAAATCTTGCCCAAGCTGTATATTTAGCTCATATACTGCATAATATTTTTAATTTCCACCTAACAGTGATTCCTTTGCTCTATCCCTTCTTGCACCGACCAGTAAATTTCACAGCAAAGAAAAATATTTTTGCAATACAGATTGCAATTACGTCATTATAATCCTCTAACATGCCAGGAGACGTAGGAAGTTTTAGGCCTAAAAGAAGTCAAAGAAAATGAACAGAAAAGAAGTAGTAATTCTAAAGGAATGTACCATTGGTCAGCATACGACTTCATTTATATTCTGGTTTTGAACTTTTCACTGCTTACCAAACAGAAATGTGGGATCTTGTTTTCCAAACTAGAAAACGTATTTGTACGAAAATTAAACTGCAGCCTTTTAGCAGATGTCGTGTTAGCTTGATATACTCTGGTCATAAAGACAACAAAATAAATGATTGTATATAAACAGTCCTCACACTGCTAAGAGTCTGCAGAAAAATGTGCACACACAAAATGATTCAGCACATTCATTGCCAGGTTTTTAAATGGCTTTACATAATTTAATGAAATTTAAATACAGTAAAAGGGTAAAGCTTTGATGCTCAAACTCTAGTTTCAATATTTTCTTTTTCATGAAGTAAGCAGAAAACTGCAAAAGAGAGCAGCTTTAATTAGCTTTATTCTAATCAGATTTAGAAGTTAGACAAATAGATGGCTCAGAATGTATCTACTTTGTGTAGAATAAAAATTATTCCCGAGAGAATTTGAGATTGCAGCATTTCCTGTAACATACATAGTGAAGTCTGTGTGGGAGGAGGCCTTATATCAAAATAATTTGTTAAAGATTACCATAAGAGAGATGTTTAGGGTTTTAGATTTTTCTCACATCCCACGTCTTTTTTTTATCTTTTTTTTCCTTCACATTTGAGCAAATCAAGTAATGCAGATCTCCTATCAAACAGTGCCAAACAAATTTGGTTCTCTTGAAAAACACTATTTGCATAAGCCCATTTATGCACTTGAGCCTCTCTCCCCGAGTAGCTCTTCAGCTCCGCGCTGTGTGGCCTTTTTAACAGGAAACCTGAATAATGTTAAGCAAACCTGGAGCAGGGAAACACATTTTTACATCCAATTTAAAGCCCTAAGCAGCATACAGCTCTAATTCTGGTTCAGAGTTACATGAAAGTAGTAAATGGCTCCATGTTTACTCCTATTTTAGGAACAGAAGGAACAGCTCTTCCGATCTCAGTACAAGGAAAAGACACGGACAACTTTGAAAAGTTTCTCAGTATAAACTGTCCACAGCTTGAAGGTGTGTGTTCCCGGCTACATTTCCACAATATATTCCGTATTCAGGTGCACCAGCACTGCAGCAAACATTTAGAAGTATACTCCCGCGGCGTCTCTCCCCAGAACTAACTCAGGCTGACACTGTTTGCCACATGAACAGGGCTGTAGCTGCTGCAAGAGTTGAGTGGCAGAGCAATGCAGAGCAGCAGGGAGCGTAGCCTACCTGGGGGCTTTAGCTTGGATTTAGCGTTATTGCAACAATACAACTCACTTTAATTGCATTAGAATTATCAGCATCAATTTTAGCTTAGGTATTTCCTTCTCCGAGCTTTTCCACCACATGGCTCTGCTCCTATCTTAGTTGCTAAGCTCTTCAAGGTCATAGATTAACTAAAGAGTGGGTTTTGCAGAATTTTTACAGGGCTTTTAATTTTTTTTTCTGTACACTGTCAGTGTTTAACAAGACTTATCATAGAAATCTTGATCCAGAAAAGCACTTAATCACATGTATAACTTCGATTTCTTGAGCTGACCATTTAATCTGACAAGACCAGGCACATGCTTAAAGTCAAAGACACGTTCCACTGCTTTGCTATTTGTAAGTGAGAAAGTCCACCGCTATACAAGGAGAAACACAACTCGGTAAACCATATCCCTGCTTTGGGTAAAAAAATAATGTCTTCAGATTTAATCCTTGGAGTCTGCATGAATTTACTTACAATTTTAACATTTTTCCTGAAGACGTTCTTCAGGATAGGTCTTATTCTCAACTGCACTGGGAAAAAACAAGTCAAAGATTTCTTCAGGCTTTCTTCGTAGTCATTTCTGTATGTTTAAGAATACAGGACCCAGCAGATTCACTTAAATCAAATGTCTTCTCTATTATCCTAAAATCTACTAACCTCATTCTTCTGCCTCTCAATTTCAGCAGCAATTTTGTTCCACATCTCATTATGCTAATAAAGGGAAAAACTTGATTAACCTAGAAGAATTTAGACTTATCAATCACCTGAGCTCAAAGTAAATTGGTATTGCAATGAAAATGCTTGGAAAATCTCTACCACATCAGAGACTTACCAAAGCAACATTTAGACAGAAAACTATATTTTGACGACAGACGTAAAACACAGGTAGTTTACAAAGCGGCTAACCATAAAACTGTATTTCTCTGCTTGTTATACTACTAAACCCAAACTCTTCTTTTGAAAAAGCTACTCATACGGAGTGATTTTATGCAAGGGATATTACGTAAACAGCCAACCAATTCTTTTCAGTAAAGATTGGCATTTATTAGCAAAGCCTATTTATGAAATTCTAGAGATTAGACAGATACCCTGTGCCTGCAATTCAAAAAACTCTCAAACAAAAAAAGACCTCAAAATTTATATTACAGGCTAGAAGAGAACATTGGAAAACACTGGAAAGAAGAAAGTGATAACAACTTCCCCATGAAGTGCTTGACAGCTATGACAAGCACCGAACACCACACAATTTCACAGATCACTAGTAACCAGACTGGTAACTTGAATCTCCACCTAAACAGGTAATTTTAAAATATCTGCAAACAACCCGACACATCTGGGAATGTTTTTGCCCATCTCCCAGTTTCTCATGCATTATAGATCCTGGTGAATAAAGGAAATATCATTTTAATAATCATATTACAGTGAAAAAAATTGAAGTTCTAAACTGAACTGTGTCAGCTCAACAAGACAAAATGTGTCTGTAGCATTTGTGTGCTTCCCAGGAACAGCCAACTAAGATCTCAAGCCACTGTCTCAATAGAGTAGTAAATAGCATGAATAAGTGGTGGTGTAAGCTGCATTCTGTATGACTGTACCAGTGTGTCATAGCCCTCTTCTGTAAATATTCACCTCTTGCAACAAACGGATCACTCAGTTCCCTGCACCATTCCTTCTGTGGCCACTGGACTGGCCACGATAACAAAACCAGAAACATATCAAATGAGGCCGACAGGTAATTTTGCATAGGTCACTGTAAAGTTTGACTAAAGAATGGTCTGTCCAATATATCCATATTTCCTTCCTCATCCCACTAATAGGATACTTCCATCGAAGGTATTTGTCAATATTTTGTACAGACAGCTGGTGCAAATAGATTTAAATGGAGATGAACTTGCCACGGTGTAAACCGGGAAGAAACTGCTATCATTTGAAAAGTGAAGCTGTTTATACCCTTTTGCAGATATCTTCATGCTTACCAGCTTTAGATAAAATGTGAGAAGGCAGAAAATAGAGCAGAGGTTAGATGCAGAACTCCAAGAGCTTCCCGCCGTCACTGCAGACCCAGGGAGGATCACACCAACACCAGCCAGCACCAGCCTCTCTGCACGTGCCCCGCTCCCTCGCGCTGCCCGCAACATGAGGATGGAGAGCTACGGGAGGAGGAGGGAGACCAAGCGCAGCAGCCAAGCTTCCACAGAAATACAGTATATCCAGTTTCAATCCTTGCACCTAGCTGCACACTCTAGACAATTCACCAAAATGTAAGGGTTGCCAGCTGACTGGGATGTCTTTTTTTTTTTTTTTTTTAAAGAATTAAAAAAAAAAATATTGCTCAGGATGTTTTAAGATTATTATTGTTGTTTTTCCATTCCCCTGCCTGCCAGACTTCACCATTTTGTGAGACAGTATGCACTCAGAGAAATAACAAGAAACTTATTTTGTTTGCTTTTTGGGTTTTCTGTCTAAAGTATATAAAACTCCCATGGAAAAAAACGTTACCACTTTGTCTCTCTAACATACAGCTTTTAAAGTGATTACAGGGACAGAGAAAAATCTATGATGGAAAAAAATGTAGAAAATTGTATACTTTGAAGTAAAAATAGAAAATACTCAGCTGTATACTTCTAAGTCATTGTACTTTAAAAGCGTCATTCTAATTACCTGTTTTTTGGGAACTGTGCCAATGCTAGCTGGAAAAAGCACTCTTATCTAGCTATCAGCTATAAAATAGAGAAAAAAATTGCCAGAATTATTGAGCTTTTGGAGTTTGAAATGATTGAGACCTAGTTAAAGGAACATACGCTACTTTGATTACAGAGCAGCCTCTACTCCATGTACTCAAAGAAGAATATACTGTTATACAAGACTTTAATCAACATGCTGAAAAATTAAATAGTGTCCCTGTATCCTGCTTTGTTTGGGGGTGCGTGTGCTGTCATAAAACAACATCTCGCACCTTCTAGAATTACGTATATTGATGTCAGTTTGCAAACTAAAGTCCCACAATAGGTAAGGAGGTAAGGACATTAGTACAAAAGTAGCAAGACATCAAGAAGGCCACTGTACAGCAAATTACAGAAAATTTTAACTGATTGGGTTTTAGTCAGAAGTTATTAACATTAATGTTCAAGAGTGTATACCCAAGTCAACAATCTACAAAAATCTGCCTAATTTCTTAGCCAGCTCAGGCCAAGGGTGTCTGTGATGACATTTGCCCCATGCAAAGAGCGTTCACAAACCCAGAAGAGCACTGCATGAGCTGGTGTATTCCAGTACTCCGGAGTATCCCAACATCGGTTCACATCCTGAAAGCAGCACAGCCTCAGGCTCAGCCTCAGCAGTAGCAGTTCTTGTAAGCAGCACAGCTTCAGCAGGGCCATGAAGTTTGAGACAAGTGCTGCTACACCAGTAGGGATACAAGTCAGCCCAAATGAGCCTGGGTATCTCGGGCCCCACACTGCACAGCACAGCTTGGATCAGTCAGAAAGGTTACTTCGAAATCCTGAGTGCTGCTACCAAACTGCCATCACACCAAGAGCACTACGGAGTTCACTAATACCCACTTTTAAATACCCAGCATGTCAGAATTCAAGTAATTTTTTTCCTATATCCCATACGCTCGAGCCAGTAAGCACTAAAGTGCTACGAGAATCTCTCCAACTTCATTTTTCCTGTGCAGTTAACTCAAAACTATGTTGCAGCAAGAAAGAACAAGCTAAAAGGAACAGGACACTGAAGCCTGGTGTTGAGCTTGCTGCCTTGCGAGGGTGTCTTGTTTCTCATCTCTGCTTGCATCAGCTGGGGAAGCCCCCACTTCAGCTTCTCTTTGGCTGCCTTAAGCATTCCTCCATGCAACAGGCAGGGCTTTTTACAAATTCTATCTCTACATTCATTTTGTATAACAGTCAACTGACTGAAGCTGTATCCTAGAAATTCTCTACTCTTCTAAGCATGAAGATGCGTTAGAGCTGAAATCCTTTTATTATTTGCTAGCCCTGCTTGCACGTGACATGCAAGTCAGGTACGGCGGCACACAGACAGCAGTCCCGTCATCACTGACACCAGACAGCCAAAAGTATCAATCCCATCTGGGCTTGGCACGGGCATAAAACTGCCTGTCTGATATGGCTGCTATACCCCATGTTATGGTTCACAGAAGATTTGTGCTTTCCTGTGTTATCTGCAGAAAAAATGATGGTACATCATAAAGACAGAGCAGCATGGAAAAATGATAGCAGATCCATTGTAAAGCCTTCAGTGCACAGTTGGCTTATCGAAGTTTTTTTAACAAATGTGAACCATCACAGCAAGCTTATCAGTTTTTCAGCACTTCACATCATACAGTCATAGGGTTTTTTGATCTGATCAGAGGAGCCTTAAAGCCCAATAATACGCTTTATGGTCAAGCCACAGCCTCACCATCACCATTTTAACTCCTTGGATCCAGGCCAGACTGCTTGGCTGGAAGGAGCATTAGTCACAAACAGTTTTGAAACGGGAAGGGGTATAAGGTTTTGCTATGCGTAACTTACTTAGAAAACCTGCTCTCCTAGCAGATCCACAAAGCTCCTTTTAGTGTCATCACATGCATGCAGAGTAATTATGTTAATTCTGCTAATTAGTCAGTATGGGTAAAACTGTGGCCAAGCTCCAGTTTCCCAGCCCTTTCCCCATTATAAGCTATTAGAAACTCCAGAAAAAGACTCAACAACTCTTCGTAAAATTTGTTCCTGCTGGATTTGATCCAAGCCATTCTCCATAATTCCATTAAAGCACAGCAAACAAGGCTAGGCATTAATGCATAAGTGAAGTAGGCCTTATGCTGTCAACATGGATCAGATTCAGGCTGGCTCCGTTCCAGAATTATGCTTTTAAAAGCTTATTTAGTAACAAATTGCATAGAAGATAAACAAGCAATTAACCAATCTCCCAAGAAACTAACAATCAAAATACTCTGTGCTGAAGTATTAAACATATTAGGTTGTTGCCTTCATCTGTCACTTGGTTCCACCGTACCTATGCTATCTGATTTTCAGCCAGAGCAAAGTCATAGTTAATTGACGTAAGTGCATGCCACCATTTCTTAATTTTAAATTCCGTGTTTTAAGTACACAGCAATATGCTGAAAGTAAAATGGAATACAGATCAAGGAATGAAAACTTACAGATTCCGTATGTACTCAGAAGGCAGGTCCACAAACGTGCTGTTCACAAGTCTGAACGCATATCCAAACCGTGCGGATTTACACCTGTGTGATATGAGCGACTTCCAGAGTTACTATCTATCTCTGTCACCTTCACATTGATATTAGCTTTCATTACTTCAAAATTAATACAGGGCCAACCCCAATCACTTTGATCACATTGTTACATTAAAATCAAATAAGAGATGAGGCAGCTCCGAGTTCAGTCACACCTCTGCACCTTGTAAATTTTCATTAGATCAGACAGATAGGTTGGAGCCTAGTTTTTTGTTTCTGCTTAAGTTAGGAATGAAATAGAGTTTAATATAGTCACTTCTTAGTACACTCAGGAACAGGGCTTTTGTGTTGGGTTTGCGTGGCAAGGTTTTGGTACCGGGGGGGCAGGGGGGCTACAGGGGTGGCTTCTGTGAGAAGCTGCTAGAAGCTTCCTCTGTGTCTGACAGAGCCAATGCCAGCCAGCTCCAAGATGGACCCGCTGCTGGCCAAGGCCAAGCCAATCAGTGCCTCTGTGATAACATATTTAAGAAAAACAGCTAGAGAGCGCTTTTGCAGCCAGAGAGAGGAGTGAGAAGATGTAAGAAACTCTGCAGACACCAAGGTCAGTGCAGGAGGGGCAGGAGGTGCTCCAGGCGCCGGAGCAGAGATCCCCCTGCAGCCTGTGGTGAAGACCATGGTGAAGCAGGCTGTCCCCCTGCAGCCCATGGAGGGAGGATGAGGGGGTGTAGAGATTCCACCTGCAGCCCGTGGAGGACCCCACGCCGGAGCAGGTGGAGGCACCCAAAGGAGGCTGTGGCCCATGGGAAGCCCACGCTGGAGCAAGCTCCTGGCAGGACCTGTGGACCCATGGAGAGAGGAGCCCACGCCAGAACAGGTTTGTTGGCAGGACTTGTGACCCTATGGGGGACCCACGCTGGAGCAGTTTGCTCCTGAAGGTCTGCACCCCATGGGAGAGACCCACGCTGGAGCAGTTTGTGAAGGACTGTAGCCCGTGGGAGAGACTCACTTTGGAGAAGTTCATGAAGGACTGTCTCCCGTGAGAGGGACCCCACGCTGGAGCAGGGGAACAATGAGAGGAGTCCTCCCTCTGAGGATGAAGAAGCAGCAGAAACACCGCGTGAGGAACTGACCGTAACCCCCATTCCCCGTCCCCCTGTGCCACTGAGGGGGGGTGGAGGTTGAAGCTGGGAATGAATTTGAGCCTGGGAAGATGGGAGGGGTGGGGGGAGGTGTTTTAAGATTTGATTTTATTTCTCATTCCTCCACTCTGTTTTGCTTGGTAATAAATTAGATGAATTCCCTCTCTAAGTTCAGTCTGTTTTGCTCGTGATGATAATTGGTGAATGATCTCTCCCTGTCCTTATCTCGACCCGTAAGTGTTTTTTTCGTTGTACCTTTTCTCCCCTGTCTAATGAAAGAGGGGAGTGATAGAGCGGCTCTGGTGGGCACCTGGCCCTCAGCCAGGGTCAACCCACCCCAGCTTTATAAACCCAGTGTCATTGGGAAAATCTGAAGGAATTGTTCAAAGCCCTTACTTTGCGTGCTTTCAAGGTGAGCAAGCATCCAACTAGAAAAGGTAATGACAGACAAGAGTCAGAGCAAGTGACATAATTCTGTCTGTAAGTCCACTTAAGAAAGATTTCACAACTTTGGGCTCAGCTGTTTCAGGTTAAGATTACCATGCAACTGCCCTAGTCAGAAAATATATTTATCACATAGTGCCTGGCCAGTGATGCATTACACATCTCTGACTTTTCCTTACAAAGTATCAGCTACCTTAGCCTACATATCCGGATCTTCAATGCATTTTTGTACATCTGCCTCCTTCTATTAGACATCTCACTTCCTCCTTTCCACAGCTGTGCTATGACTGAACATGAGCTTTTTCAAAAATCCCTCTTGTATCACTTCCAGGTGTAAGCTTGTCTTCTCCTCCTGTTTCAAAGTCATATGGCATTCAGCTATCTGAATTATTCCAATACATCTTTACTTGCCTCTTTGATCAAGCTGTTTTCACAGGTACATGCTATTATGGCTCTCAGTTGTCAATTTATCATCAAATTTCTACAGCTCTACTTATTTTTTAAAAAAACAATGAGTTCTGAAAATTATTATCAAGAAGGCAGAGCCGCAGGGAGAGTCTAGATACAGTGCTGTTTCTTTGGAGCTTCCCTTTTGGTGCTCCACATAGTTTCCTCCAAGTCAGCAGTTGGAGCTCTCTCCTTATCTGACAGCCACTCCGGATGGAGACATTCTTTATCAAGGCTCTGAACCAAGGTGAACTCATCTTCCTGCCTAAATCTCTCAGTTCAGACAGAGGCAACCCGTTGTGGGGACAAGTAAGCCCCACCGAATGGCACGCTGTACCTTCTGACTTCCCTGAGTCCTGAGCGGGAGCCTAACCCCACGCACTTTCAAACATACACCAACTCCAAGATGAGTTCATACTCACTCCTAGGCACCTCGTGCTGTGTAACTAGAAACTAGTGATCTTTGTCAAGAAGTCTCAAAGCTCTCTTCATAAAGCAGGAATGCAGGCTGTCGTCTTAAAGGAGTGGTGGGATGGGGGCGACCAGGCAGTGATAATAGTACGCTTTAGCCCTGGGTGTTGGAAAAGGGGCATCCTGCTCTGCACAAGCATTCAGCTGAACCAAGGAGCTATGAACAAGCACTGACCAGCATGATCTATTTGAGTTGTCAAGTTTGACAGCAAATACAGGCTCTTGGGAAGCATGATGAAGGCTGCCAGCTGACACCTTTGGGCTGTCTCAGGGACAGCTTTCTGCTAAATGGTGCTGGTATAAAATAATAGAAATCCTGCAGCACGAGAAACAGTGGCGGGTACGTCACAGCATGCCCATGGTACAAAACTCAGAAGCAGGACAAGTGCTGAAGGGCCTTGTAAGAGTGTTGTGAAAAGCCATGATATAGGTGTTGGGTCTGACCACATCTGAGGCAGTTGGCAGAACAAGTCACGCACACATTATCCATTTTTGTTACTATTCTTTCCTGTCTGCAAAATCCTTAGAAAGCAAACAGTAGCACCGTGAATACACTATAGTTATTAGGAATATTCCAGCTATTTATCTTATATACTAGAATGGCTGAGGTACAAATGTGCATCACTCAGGTGGGATGCAGGTAGCATGTCCCCATTCAGCCACAGACTTCATACATGCCCTACACCAACACAATCATTCTGGAAAGTGGGACTACATCCATTTGCAAAGTCAGAATAGTAATACTTCTGCAGGGGTACTACAACCATAATGGTCTGATGTATATGCAGAACAACTGAAGCTCTGTGATAAGGGGACCATACCTTAAAGCAAATGGGAAGGCAGCGCATCTATGTGTTCATACACATCCAAGTGAATGACAGCGCAATTCATTCAGCAGCTCTGCAGCAGTGTCATTTGCGCATGTTTTCCTCACATATATCTTTGCCCTATATTATTCACTAACAAGCATGCAGCTGAAGAAACAGTCTAGGTGCAGCAAATGCAAGAGAACATCTCTGAGAAGGACTACAACACAGCAACACCACAGAAGCCATTCAAATATCTGTTACACTCACTCTTCCGTATTTTTTCTGCCAAGTAGTAGCAGGAGCACAATTAAGCAAATAACATAGACAAGAACAAACAATGAACACTCTGAAACTTTACAACTGTATGAAGATTTTCCACGTGCTAATGTTGGCCTCAGCAACAGTAAGGGAGCAATTTTTACATGGTAATGAACTGTTCCTCTGATACAAAAGCACAAAGCAGTCTCCTTCTAAATCAGGCACGTAAGTCCTACCTTCATCCCACTAACCTTTTCCTCAGGAAAATGTGCACTGTTGTCTATAACTGAATAATTAAAAAAGTCTGAATTTAGGACAAAATTATTTTTTATCACTTACTTTCTAACCCAGCACAGCACCACACTGCCTTATACAAATGTGTTTCTCTCCTCTTATTGAGTGGCACAGAACACTTTGCCAAGTTGCAATGCATGAAAGTGAGACCTGCTGAACATACTCACAAGAAGTAGTGGCATGTCAGCTTCCCATCTTCAGAACAGAAGACAGGTAGGGGCATGCAGGCTGCAGGAAAGCACAGTTTACCAGAATCATCAGCAAATTCTTGACTACACATAGGGCTTGGATTTCCACATTGCAGAGGAACCGTTTCTGTGAACAGGTGTTCTGACATCAGTCTAACTTACTAACGGGGCTGTTCTTGTCATTACCAAGTACACAACAGAATAACACTATCTATTTTTGCAGAACAGTTGCAAAGATCAAAAGCCTGCTATTGTATCCTTGCAGTTGTATATCATTAGATTCTGCAATACGGTGGTCGTATTTCTACAGCTCCCAAATTGGAGTGATAGAAATTTTTCAAAAATATGTCAAAATATTTTTTTCTTCATGTTTTTTCGTGCATCTGTTTGGCCATCTTTCTAACAGCTCTACCACATTACACTGTACAAACAGAACTAAAATACAGATCCAATCCTGCAATTCTTACTTGCTTGTATAAATTCTCAGATTACCCCACTATAGGAAGTGAATGTCTCCTTCTCCCAACCGCATCTGCTCTCCTAGATTCCCTATGCTGCTCATGTCCTCACACATTGCCCCAGTCATTGCTCACTCCTTTGTTCCTTAGGTGTCCTTCTAATAGGAAAAAATACATGTTTACATAATGAACATGTGTAAATGAGCAAGTATACATATGTTAATATTTGCACCATGTTCTGTACACGGTCTTACCAATATCAAGAACTGAATCCTTGCAGCTAACTGCTTTTCATCTTAAATATCTTCAGTACACATTATTTATCAATTATCATGATACTTAATCTCCTCTAAAGACAAAGGAATGCATTTTGTTTCTGTGTTTAGTTTCACAGGAGAGAAATAATATGTTGGGCCCTCTTTCCATTAGAAGTTATTACCATCCCATGTTGTGAGAGCATAGCTACCTTTAAAAGTGCTCTTGCCACAACAATTGTGTAAAACTGCCTTTTGCTGATTAGGGAAGGGACTGAATTCATTGCATAGTCAGAGTTAACTCTTACAGTTCCACCCACATAACTAATACCTACTTATCTTGGACTTTCCTTTTTCATAAAATTACAAACAAAATTTCTAAAGTTTTAAATAGTACTTTCACCAAAACAGGAATCCTACAAAAATAAGTTTATATACAAATGAATAAACAAGTCTGTATAAAACCAGTAGAAGAAAAGCATTTTATAGGAGAGAAATATCGGTCAGTCACAGGACATGGGAATAGAGATCTATATTCACCTAGTTTTTGCCAATTGCATGCACAAATTTCTATAAAATTATTGTGTCTTTTCACACAAAAGAGTTTGTATGTGGAAATGACACTGTTTCTTAAACACCTGAATTTTACATTCAGATACCCATTTGCATAGTTAGAGGTCACAACATGTGAGCTTGGCCAAGCAACAATATTACTCCAGCTTGACTTTTACTACCTTTCAACTGGCAAACAGCTAAGCAGTCTTCCACCTTCTACTAATTTACTGTAGCAAGTACTTTCCTTCTCCTGCTCTGCTACACTTACGCTCAGAAGGTGCTCTCAGTTGCTAACAACTTTTTTTTTAAAAAAAAGGAGCAATAAAATAAGTTTTTTATACTTGAAAATCCCCCATATTTCCAAAAAACATATTTCTAAAACATATGGTGTACACACAGTAAAAAGAAACAAATAATGCTGACAAACACATCTTGAATTCCAGAACATTAAAATGAGATTTAATGCGGTGTCACTCCATTGTAATAGAATGTAGAAGAAAATAAATCATGACAGCATTTTAAAACATTTTAAATTTATGTTTTGTATTGCATGTTCAAACTTTACTGGCTTTCAAAATCTAAGGATTTTTGGCATGCTAGGGGTCTGCAGAGAAAATGCTCAAGTGGCAGGCCAGTTTCTTTGGAAAGGCTCTTTCCTCAGTACGCAAGTCAAAAAGCTGCTATTGCTGATAAGAAGTAGCCTGATCTATCAAACCTCCTAGCAAGCAAAACCAAGCCTTTCCCTTCCTCGTCTCATCCAGAAGTCTAACAACCTTTGATCTCAAAGCTGGGAAGATGTTTACTCCTTTTCCCAGGCGACCTATTTCTCCCCCCACTCTTTCCTAGGCTATAAGTGAAGTGGTGCCTATGGCCAACTACGGCCTGAGAAGTTGACCAGCGAGGCTGAGATCCGGGACCTTAGCCACCTTCTGAAGCTCTCCTGCTCCCAACTGCACTTGCTCTCCTGGAGTTCCCATGCTCCTCATGTCCTCACACGTTGCCCCAGTTCTTACTCGCTCCTGTTGTTCCTTAACTGTCATTACCTCCTTTCCGCTTCTTTATCACCACAACTCCCAGGCTCCGAGACTCCAATTTTACAGGTGACTTCTGAGGACGTGAGGAGATGACAGTGGGATATTCTTATCTCCATTCCCTCTATCGCACTCTCTCCCTTATCTCGTGCCTGGCTGATGGGAATGTTCCTCTGCAGATTCTCCTGCACTAGTACCTCACCTGCTGATAGGAAAAAAATGAGTTTAAGTACAGATTTCAGTATGAGCGAGGTCAATGTTTAATAGGGATATTTTTCCTAGTTTTAGTGACATTGCCAATGTCAAAGACCAAAATTTAATAAGTGGCAAATACCTACCGATTTTGAGAGAAGTTTTCTTTCTCTTCACGCACACGCACACTTTTGCCTTTTTTCATAGGCTGAAACAAGAATTTTTGAAATAGGCTTTTGTGGGTGATGGGAGAAAGTATCTATTGATTCCATTGTGACTATAGAAGAAGTTTATATATACATGGACTGATAAAAATCAACACCACTGCAATTAGCAAAAGAAATGTAGACGTTCCTTATGGCAATAAAGTTAGCTATTTGGATATCATTAGAATTAACATCAAGTGAAACCACCCTGCTGGGACCATGGTTAAAGAATTACTACCTACTCAGCACATTTCATCCTGGGAAATGCCAATGTTTTAATACTATCAACAGAAACTAAAATATAATGCCAAGACATTCGCCACTGTAGGATGATGCTCTATGGAAAGAAAGAGAATCAAACATTTAACAATGCATGGAAACTTCATTGCGGTGCTTTAGGTAAAGAACAATTCAGTAAAGAATAACCTAATAAAACAGCAACATAACTCCTCGCACCGGAAATGAAGTAACACACGAGGACTGGCACCTTATTTTCAGCAGGTTTTCAATACACTCTGACATGCTTTGAAGTATTACAAATACGGTTTTCTTGACTGAAAATGAAGCCTTCTGAGCTTCTTATTATCTCATCTCTTATCATTATGAAAAGGAACCGGGTGTTTCAGATGTGACTGCTCAAAGATAGCTGCCTGTGACTGTATTTAGAACTGTGAAAATCAAATTGTCTAGATCCCATGAAAAGTGGTTTGGTTGTTTTTTAATCTAGTAATCTAGCAATTGGGACACAAGCGTCTTTCAATTTAGAACTCTAAATGTAAAGATTAGCTTCTCAGAATTATTGAAAACATACAACTGTCACTGAAGTAAACTGTCACAGGGTCATGGGGTGGGGAGTGTTGTGTCCCATTATAGTAAGTTATCAACCTTGGCTGCTTCTCATTTTACAGTGAACTAAACACATCATTCATCTTTAAAGCAAAGTAAGTTCAGAAAAGCAGGGGAAAAGAAACCCCAAGATGTACAGTTCTTTTCTCATGACATCTCTTGAAAGAGTGTTTTGATTTCAGCGGAGAAGATGGTTTTATTCTCTGAAAGATGACTTCCAACGCCTGCATTACTAATACTGTCAATACACAGCACTCATTGGGTAACATCAACTCAAGAAGAAACCATTTTTTAATTTATCATTTGCTACATTCCTGAAGATTTGTTAGAAGATCATGCCTTTTCTATACAAACTTGCATTACATATGAATAACATGATATTTAAATGAAATTTTAATACAACAAAAAATAATCTGACTGCTACCCTTCAGAACACCTTTGAGATCTGTCTCTCTCAAAATGCTGGTAAAGCCTTAAGGGTATTCTAAATCATTTCATTTAATGTAATCCCTTTTACATGGTTCTGCTCTGTTCTATTACAATCTTAACAGTTTCCATGGGAGCAGCCAGGGGACAGGATTGCCTCGGGCATACCAAGACTTGTTTCTCCATCAGTGCCACAGAGGACAGTCACTTACTACTGCTATTATGTGTTTCTTTGCTAAGTTATAACAATAATCAGTATGGAATTGCTGAGATTAAGACAGGAGAGTTATCACAAAGGAGTTCAACTTCCTAGAAAGTTGTCTAGAAGTGTCTTACTAGTTCCACTGAAGTAAGTATTACTGATTTTTAGAGGTGCATTAATTCAGAAAAATAACTAGCCAGAACATCCCGTTCTAACCCAAAGCCACAAATAAAACTCCACTTTAAAAGTAATGGACTTTATTTCACTGACTAGTGAAATAAATATACCTGACAGTATATTCACAAAAAGATTCTGCAAGTCATCTGCTTGATTCCCAGCAACTATCACAATAATTATTGCAAAAGAAAGCCGTATTGGTAGATATTAATAACACAAAGCATGTACACAGTATGTATGCAGGATCATAAAGCCTACATCTTTGTAGCTGAGAGGTTTATGTTTTATTTCAAGCACTGGTGTAATAGTCCTGTTCCAACACCCTTTCTGTCTACACAAGTTTAAGTTATTTTTACAATAAAATACAAACTGAACAACAGACTGCCCAAAAGCTTAATATGCAAGGCTCAGTTTGTGCATTTGTTCTTTCTGAAAAAGTAAGAGAATAACGTATGCACATCCACTAATGAGAATCTTATCAAGAAGCTACTGTAAAAACTTTTATTCCAAGGTTTACCTACAAAGCACAGTATAGATCAGCTTTTCTCAAACTGGAGCTCAAAATAGGCTTCAATCACACAATCATTCTCTGATTTACTACTTTTGGTATCACACAATTGGATTCTTTGGAGATCTCGCTACAGAAACAGAATCACATGTGCGAATTAAACACAGAGTTTCACTGTTCAGTTAAAAAAAAAAAATTAATAATCTAGAACTCAGAGCTAACTATGCAGTTGTATGTTTAAATGTATTTAAAAACTCAGATAAAATTCTGACATCAATAATGGCCACATCCATGCTATTTTTTCAGATCTACTTGAGACTAGATTCCAGACAGTATATTTGTATCATTCAGAACTAGTTCTAGTAAGTTAGTTCCATGCAAACACATCCAGTTGAAAACTCACCATTGAAAATATGCCAGAAAGTCTAGTGCTAAAGGGATGAGTAGAATTAAAACACCTAATAAAAAACAACAAGGAAGGAAAATTTTAATGTTAGATTTTTTTTTAGATGCTAGTTAGATGCATTTGTTAGATGCTAGTTCAATATTTGCAGCAGAACAATCTTTACTTGCAAGTCAAGCAAACTGCAGAGGGGATGAAGTATATTCTCAGCCTTTACTGATTAGTTATTTCAAATTTGAAGGTAATGCTGTGTGCCAGCTTGGCCCTACATTTTTTATTAGTGGTATCGACAAGAAAAACTGTTCCTAGCTGTGCAGCCTCAGAGGTAGTTTTCTGAACTTTTGTTTTAGTGATGGTTTATGACCTTGGCCAGTTCAAAAGTTGCAGTTTATGGGAGAAGTCAGCCACCTCTAAAAATGGTAATGATTCATGTCTCAGGGCAAATAATAAGTTAACAAGGAACAAACTTCATGAACGGCGTTGTAGTCTGAGCCCAAACTTTGGTTATGCTGTCCATCTCACTGGTTTTAGTCTTATGAGAACTCAGTTTGTGGGGCCTGGCACGTATGCATTATTGTATATTGGCACTGGAAATGTTGTTTGATTGAGATGGGGATACGTGAGGATATGGGGAAAAGGGTTAATGACAGCTGAGAATCAAGAGTCTTAAAAAGTCAGATAAGAAAATTTTAATAAAATTTGCTTTGGATATTTTTATAAAATCATCTTCAATTCAAGTCAAGTTTAAAAGCAAAAAATATAGTTCAAAGCAACAAAGCTTTTAAAATCTGAAAAATGTCTTAGTCGTTCGATGTTATCTTTCTTGCATGCAATTTTTTTCAGTGTTTAAATAAAAAAGGATGTCAAGAAAGATTTTTACTTTACCAGTTAAGTCCAAGAAGTTTTTAAAAGGCTTATAGAGAAAATCTTGTAACACAGAAAGGTTATTGCTACGCTAGGAAACGTAACAGCCCAGGGACTCCTCTTGCCTTAGGAGCCAAGCACCGCAGCACGGCTCAGTTTGTACCTACATGGCTGCACTGTCCTCCGCTCAAAATATCCCACAACAGCCACAGCCCAGCTTCCCGCTGGAAATAACCCTCACAAGAACCGTGCCCAGGCGGCAGCTGGAAGAGCGCTAGTTGGCAGGAACCAAACAACATGCTGATGAACAGTATAAATGCTGGTCCTCAAAGGCCATTCTTTTCTTTAGCAGTGAAGGCATAATTAAAGATTCTTTGCACCATTCTGTGTTAATGCAAGACTCCAAATAACACTAATACAATCAATGCAATGAGTTGGGAATAATGTCCATTACGAGCTTATTCATCTACTTATTTTCTTGAAGCTTCTTGATGTTTTAAGAAAAAAACCCACCAAATTACATTTTACTAGTTTTATTAGATGTTCTTTTGGCACAGCAAAAACCCAGATGATGTTATATTTTAATTTTTAAATGTACTCATTTCATGGAGAGCCTCTGAATCTTTTTCACTTTTAATCAGTCATTCTATATTATCATCTCCAGCTTCAATTTTTTTGATTCATAATTAGCAGAAAATAAACTCTCTATAACTGAACAGAATTTCAATGAAAATGAAGATTTCCTTCATTGGGAGAGATTTTAAGAGTGAGCAGTGAACTCAGATGATCAGCATTGTGTTATTTCTGGCAGTCTCCTGTACTAAGCCTAGAACACTGTCCTAAGTGAAGCGTTCACCTAATTTCGGAATTAAGCAGAGGGTGGAAAGGCGGGAAGAGGAGAGGTGACAAACCAAAAGCTACCAAATTCTTCATAATAGCAAAATTTTGGCCAAAAAAATGCTTTTGTCATCTTCTGTTAAGATGACTTCAGTGCCTTATTACTGAGTATTCACATTTAAATTGGTGGGGGGAGGAAATGAATAAAAAGTAAACCAGTGGTGGACAAGCTAAATATTTTCTATTTTCTTTTTCCCATGAAGAGCAGCCATTTGAAAATACTAAGCAGCACCAGTGTCACTAATTTTTAGCATGTCACAACAAGGTCAATATGTTACTAACTTTACAATTCTTTGGGTAATAGATTAGACATGTTGATGCAGCTTTTGGTTCATTTGGTATCACCCTCATTATGGCTTTAGCTGGCACAGGGGATCAATATTTCTGAACATTACACTACTCCTGAACAGACAGAAGGGCATATTGTTTATTTGGCTGCCTGGTGATTTCTGACACAGGAGCCTATCAATTATATTACGGGATGAAAACCAGTGCCAACTAAAAGGACTCCTAACAGAACACCACAATATGGTTACTCAAGAGCTGATTATTCCGGAGCAATCAAAATATTAAACCTAGCAAATAATATTTAATCTGAGGCTGGATCTATAGCAATCTCTGCTTTTTTTAACCTTGCAAGAGTACTTGTCACTGACTTTAAATATTCATGTTATGAGGTGGTACAGGATTTCCCAGTATCTACATGATTTCAGTTGCCAACAGTTAAAGCCTTTGGCAAAAATTATCCATTTAAGCAAATACAACATCTAGGCAGGAGATGGAATTACATTACTTTCCTACAGCTAGCTATGTTCTTGCCCAGTGTGTCCATTATTGTCCAGAAGCTTTTACAAGCACCATTACCCTAGACCCTTTAAAAACTGTCTGTAATGCAAGGTTAAATCTCTCAACTGCATTAAATCTCAATTCAAACCACCTCATTGTTATTACACATGCATCACTATTACAGATACTCGTTTGTGCATCTATAGTTAAAACTAAATTGTGGGTTTATAGCAAATACTGGTGAAGAAATTTGATCTGAGTCCAAAAATGTCTGCTGGGATCATCTGGATTCCTCTGTCCAGTCAGGAGCAGCCATAACAATTTATTAAAATGAAAGGACATTTTGCAAATATATGCTTTTCCCTACTGCCCTATCTCTTGCAATCAAAACCGTGTTCACCCACCAGCTGAGACAGAGAGAATATTCTGAAGCCAGTTGAAAAAGAAACCTTAGATGTACATAGCGTAGAAGAGAAGAGATGGGATGAAACAGCCTAATCCATGTCATATACTTCTAGGAGTGAGGTCATCTTTACGGCAATACTTAATATCAAGGCTTTCCTCTGCATCTCTTGTGACATTTGAAGATCTTTTAATACACGTAGAATATATAATAAGCTGCATCTTGTGCATTCTAACAAATGCTATAAAGGCCAATTAAGGCTTTCTACATATGGAAAAAGTGTAAAATTTAATTAAGACATCTGTCTTTAGAGTATAGAAACACCAGTGAGGAATCAATACAATGGACAGTATCTGGTTTATTTCTCAGCTTGAAACTAATATCTGCTCAAAATGGGACTGATTGATAGGATCACAGAGAATCCTCTGGAAGGAGGAGCAGATTACTTCTGCTCCAGAGAGTATGCTGAGGGATAAGAGCTTTTTAGATTGGGATGAGGCACATGGAGTTTGAGATGGGAAGAGGCAGAGAAAGAGACTGAGGATGGAAAAAGCCATCAGCATAGTAGAGACTAAGACAATTCTGAGGGGAACAGGAAAGAAACACACAACCAGGTTCTTCCTGGTGGGCAACACATAAGGGGAACACACAGGCTTTGCTGCAACACAAAAGACCTTAAAGATAGGTCTAAACACAGGAGACAGGACAGAGGGGAAATTATTTATAAACATTTTTTGTTTTCTTACCTATTCTTTTACTTTTAAGTTAACTATTAAATTTTTCCTCCTAATAAAACCTTTTCTAAAAGCTATTTTTACAGTCATACAATTCAGGTTGGAAGAGCCACAGATATTTTTTGAGAATCCTCACTGTAAGGCAAAATGGACCACCTCAGATCAATGGCTAAATGTGGGTTCTCAGTCAGAAAAAAAATCCAAAACATTTTCAACAATATGGGCATAAGATTCATATGCTCTAACTTGATGCTTGATTCAGATGCACTAACTTGAACTCTCTAACTTTGTTTACTAGACAGTTTGAAGGAAAACTCCTATTAAAGAAATATCATAATCATTAATTAGGTCCTGGACTTAATGCAATAAAATCAGTTTCCTTGTAAAAGCAAGAAATACAGCTGTTAGGTAGGGCTTCCTTATTCTTGGGATAGGCCTATTTTCCTCCTCTCATTGCACCATACTGGAAATTTTTTATCAGCTATTACCTATTGTGTCAGTCACACATAATTTAACTCAAACCTTCCTGTTTCTGTCTGAGAACTCTCCATTTGGCCACGATTCTCACCAAACTGACCAGAAGAGTCTGGGCAAGGGGCAAATGTTTCACTACAATTTTACAGTGTAGAAGCAGAAGCATCAATATACTTTACAACTGCTTTCTTTTACAGAACCTTTTGTCAGAACATGTTTACAACTTTGGCCAAAACTCTCAGATTTATTCTTTCAACAGTAAAAGCGTGCTTTTGGAAAGGTTAAAGGAAACTGGTCAAGGGGTCTTCATATTAAAAGCTCTGACTTAAAATGGTTTGCAAGTTTACCCTTTTTAGCTGTACCTAAAAATGAAGTGTTATGAAATTAAATGTTCATCAAATGTTTGAATGGATCTTTAAAGCAGACATCAAGGGATGCAGAAGCATTTTATGATAAAGGGCATTACTTCTCAATACACAGCAGCAGTCAACATTGCATGTTAGAAAAAGAGGACAATCTTTCTAAATAAGTTGTGGGGGCAAGTTTTCTACAGATGTGCTTTATGCTACAATCACATTCATCAATGTTCATCTACTATTAAGAAATAATATTTATCAGGGCTTGTTTGCTGTTCACCATTACATGGTAAGAATAGAAAAAAAATAAGCAGTGACAGAAATGCATAGGAGCAGCCTTCACTCCCATTCTTTTATCAACACGGTGACAGCTAATGAGGTGCAAAAACCTCCTTGAAAATTATTGCATCTGCATGTCCTGGAATCACAGCGGGAGTTTTTGTTAAGGTGATAGCCTTTCAAAACAAAGATTCCAGACAATTGGTCTGTCATGTTGTTTGCTTTAGACAGCAAGTAATAGAGCTGCCAAGCAAGCTAGAAGATGCAGCCCTTAGGGGACCGAGTGCAAGCTTTGGGGTTTGTTAGTTTCTATATAGGGTTATTACAAACAACAACAAAAAAAAAACAGCAACAAAAACCCCCACTTTTCAGTTCCTCAACAACTTATTTTGGTTAGCTTGGGAACCATCAGGAGTGCTCAAAACTACACAGAGACAAATTTTGTTGTCTTATTTTCTTGTGTAGTACTTCACTGAACAAATGCCCTCTCTCGGTTGGGGTAACTATGGAGTAAGACAAAACACATGTTAAGGGTAGGAAAAGGTGTTTGTTGGTGACCAAAATACACAAGGACTCTCCTAAGTGCAGGAATACCTTGCCTGTTTCTGAAGAGATCAGCCAGGTTTTACAGATTTGCTAATTGTTTCTACGAGGCCTTCACTTCTGGTTCCCACAACCTTCTGTTCCTTTCCATTGCCAGGAAGCTCATTCTGTGAATTCCTAGGGTTAGTCCCTTTTTTCCCCATCACATATCTTAAGGACGGCAGAAGCAGAGCAGCTGGGATATTAATGGAGCGCTAAGTAGAACAGCAGGAAGGTAAATGGAGCAGCAGCCAGCAAACAACCGAAAGTTGAGGGAAAAACCTTGGTGAATCACTTCTTTCCCTCTTTAGCACAGAACTACATGAAAGTGAACTGCAAAAGTACCTATTTATTAAAACCCACATGGCATAATGGATGTAGGAGCTGAAGGAGAGCAGGCTCTTCAGATTTGTTAAAGATGTATTGTCTAAACCAAGGGCATCAATATATTCTAACTATACCTTAAAATTTACTGTGGGATAGTCAGGAATCAGAAAAAAAAATCATCCACGTCTTTATTTCACAGAGTCTCTATCACAATACGTAAAGTCTCTCCTGTTTATCTTTTCCCAAGGTATGAACTAATGATTATTTCAAGGCACAAAAACCTCACCAAACAGCAGAGCCAAATAAATAACTTGCAACAAATGTGTCCAACTCTCTTGCCATGAAGATTTCATTACTTATAGGTTTGAAGTAATTTTTAGCAGAAACAACAGCAGCATCAAAATTAAGCAGTTGTAGGTGGATGTTTCCCGTCTTTCAGCTGTAAAAATAGATTCTGGCTTTTTTATATTGTCAAAATTTTTGAAACTGAGAGGTGGGTTTGATATATTTTTATAATTGTTTCTGGAAATTATGCTAAAGTTTAGGGTTTAAAAATAAACAAAAGGCTTACAACTAACACTTTTCAGTTCCTACATACAGTTGCTACTGTACTCTTTTTACACATCATTACGTATCAAAGCCTCTCTCGGCATTGCATCAGCAGAAACAACTGCTACCTGTCCAATTAATACCTTTCTTCCCCCTTCTCTTCCACTTCAGCATTCAACTGGACAGAGCATCAAGCAACCTGATATAACTTGACCCTGTTTTGTCCCTTCCAAAATAAATTATCCTATGAATACTAAAGAAGTCTCTGCAATCAAATCGCTCCCTGTAGTCTTATTCATATGAATGGTAATCTGGCAGAAGAATACAGGTAGAAAGCTTTGGTTGAAAACAGTAATCATTTGGTAATGGGGAAAAAAAAAAAATGAAGTTACCTAATTTGTGTCAAACACATATAGATTCATGGCCACAGTACTTTTGAAGTCGATTAGCACTTTCTCAGATATTTTCCAAAGTCTGCATTTCAATCTCTACTGTCTATCTTCTGTCACACACCTACAAGATGCTTTCCTTTTAATGAAAAAGTTACAGAGGAAAAAATGTCTTGTTTAATGAAGACTTCAAACTTAAATTGAGTTGCCAGGGGAAAAAAGTTGACAGTTCTCCACCTATATCCAGCCCATTTTTATTTCCAGGGATGTATATGAGTGTTGCTATGCACCTGTAACAGGTTCCAGGAAGGGGAACTACAGAATTATTATCCTGTTGCTTTAGTCTCAAATGCGGCTTCTAAACATCCTCTTATTCCGAGATTAGTATTTTCTGTGAATGCTGACTAGTTGCCTATTTGACTAAAATGGCAAAATCCTTCATTACAAGAATCTAAAAGTGTGTATTTTCCCAGTAGGGCAACAGTTACTCATAGAAAGTAGATTTCAAACTCTAATAACCTTGTTTTTATCAGACAGTATTAGGAAACAACCAACTCTGACTTCTCTGCTGTGTTTTGGACTTGTAATACTCTTAACTCTGGTTTAAGACAGACTAGCTTCAGGGGCTATTTTAAATTTGTGCAACTCATATTAGTTATAAGAGTAAAATTATTTTTCCCTATTTTTAAGCAACCAAATCAAGAGTGTAAGTCAGTCCGTCAATTAGTATCTTTTCCTAGTCAATGGGGGAAGATTATCATCCCAGAGGATGATTCATCCTCTTATCTAGACACACTTATACAAGAGTTGCCAGACGTTGTTACAGAGGAAACCTAGATGACTAGATCTCAGATGGATAACATTAAACGATCACATATTCTCTGGGCCTACCTGGAGTGAGAACATGCAAGATACCACTTGCCTGAATTGGTGTTGGGGCAGGAATTGGATACGATCTCTCTCACCAACAAAGAGCTCTCCTATACCATACCACAGTCTCAGCAGAACCCCTTATTGAGAATGTTCTGTGTGGGTTTTGATGTAGATTAGTTTTTTCTTATGTTTTAAGGAGTTAAATCTCCCTTCAAACATCTGATATTCATCTAAGTCACTTCATACTAATTTTCAAAGTCATAATAGTCACATACTACTCTTCCTCTAAGCCAATGTTATTAAATACAAGCAAGAGTTAAAATCACTACAAGTTATTTTTTTAAGAAAAGGTGCTTTAACTCATAGATCAAAGTCTTAACTACAGTATGTTTCAACATCCATCTATGTCCACCTACTTAACAACACAGATTTGTAAATGCAGAAGCTGTCTATCAATGTAACAAATATATCTAGCTTCTTAGCATTCATATGCACAAATATGTCTATAGAAAATAGGTATTTTTTGTATGCGTTCCTTAACTGAATTATCGCAAAAAGCTTATCTAAGACTTAGTGAATTACATCCACAAGATACTATACTGAGAAGTGGATACCAGCAACACTGATAAGAGCAGTGTCAAATGTATTTTTTTCCTTGCTTTTCAGTTTTGTGGTTGCAAATATTGAAATGTTAAACAAACTGAATACAAAATGTGATATACCATCAACAAAAGCCAACATATACTTACCACTGCCCCTATTCTGCTGGTTCTATACAACAAGACTTATTTGTTATGAGATACCTACACTGGGACTATTCAATTAGTTTGAAAGTTTTGCTTGAATAACCACATAAAATTGTATGAAAAAGTATTTCTAAAGCCTTCTAAAAGTTAAGACCAAGAAATAAAGCTAAAATGCTTTAAGATGAAGACTTAAGAATTTAAAAAATAGTAAAGTAAGTTAAATGCCTACTTGTCACTGAAATTCACTGAAGTTGTGAACCTCTTTCCCAGCCTTTGCAAAAAACAAATGTGTAGTCCCCTATGGAAGCATTCAGTTTTCAGAAAAACTGAGGAACAGCCTTCATGGAAGGGAAAACAACTGCTGTCTACTTTTGAAATCGAGATTCTTAAGTTAAAAAAATTGACAAAGTCAAGCCCTAAATCAGGATTCTTTCTAATTTTAAGACTAACCCAAATGTTACTACCTCTATGCTACCCATATGTATTTGACACAGTCAAAGTCTATCTGAAAAGATGCCAAGACCAGATTTGGTTTTAAAAATCTTTAATAATTTTTAAAATTAGGTCCATGTTTTCTGCCTGTATATTTTAACACACCTAAAACTCATTTTCAAGTTGACACCTGAAAGCAGACAAAAGGGGAGGAGAAAACATCTTTTTTCTTCTCCCTCATCCTCCCCCTTTTTATTTTGTCTGATATATGGGTGATTTTTCAGCTGTTGTTACTGTGTTCTGACTGTAAGGCTCCGACAAGGGCTGCCATCCAACTCTCTAAGCAAAGGTCACTCAGTGGCAGGGATTGGGAAGTATTAGAGAGCTTACAAGGAGGAAGAGATAATGACAAAATCCAGTGTTTTAAGCCCCCTACCATACCCCTCCCACAAAATCCTCACAATGAACTTTCTATGCTATGAGGTTTGGTTTTTTTTTTAATCAACACTATGTTGTAAGTTTCACTGAAAATAAATTATATATTTTGCTACATCTCTTCATAACCCGGTTCAACCTTTTGGATTTCAGCTACCAATGTACAGAACAGATTAAAAAAATAAGCCATCACCAGTCTCTAAAATAATCTCTATACAGGCCACCTGATTCACAAACATCTCTTATCCTCAGAATTCAAAATCAGGTCAACAGTGAATTACGTTTTAACCTATTAGCATCCAACACACCTAATAACCAATAGAGTATCAAATGAGTCTGCAATCATATGTGTAAATCAGAAGGTGAAACAGCCTGTCACAGTGCTTTGAGACAAGCATGCTTAATGGCTCCCCAGTAGGAACAAAGGTGAGGCAAAAGCAACCAGACGCAAATGCCAAGTTATAAGCTTGAAACCTCCAGAATTTGATGTGTTAGAAAAGAAGTCACAGCAGAACTCAGTAAGTTACTTGGTTGAGTCAACAGATTAAATATTTTGGAAAATTTTCAGGTCACGTGCAGATAATTTGACATGCTCCCCATCTATAATGTACTAGTTTTCTGATGTAGGGCTCTATATATACTAGTTATACTAGTGACAAATAATACAGTTATTGTATTAGTGACAAATAATTATTGCATATGGCTATTCATACAGGGTATTACAGAGTTCAAGTAAAAAAACAAACACCTGCATCTTGGCAATTTTCTTGGGAAAAACTGCTGAGTCATTTTGATAATAAGCTAATAATGATGAGCAGCAACACAGAGTGCAGAGCTGAAGTCTCCAAAATTCCAGATGAGAGTCTGCATCATCAACTGAAAAGATGCCCTGGAGCATCAGGATGGGTCAAAAGGCCAGTCCACATTCCACATCCAGCCACTGGCAAGAAAATAACACACTTTTAGCAAAGCAAAGTGTGAAAAACAGATACGGACCAGGCTTGCTTGTTTCTGGGATTTTCTTGAAAGATATTCTCAATCTCAGCCACTTCCTCACCTGAGTATGTGCCAGGTAGAGTTAGCAGGCAAGGAAAACACTTCTCCACCCATCTCGCATGAAGTGTTACTAAAAAAAGGGAGCCAATTAATTATAGAAACCATCTTAACCTAATCTCAGATTACTTATATCAAAATGCCTTAATTGAAACACTATTGTTATTATATGGCAAAATTAAGCACATGTGAATGTTTTATTTATGAAAAACTCAGACCTTTAACACTTCAATTATTCTTTTGCCATTTTAGAGTTAATTCTATGTTTTCTGCACTTGTCATTGATTTCCTTAAGGTAATCATAAATCCTGAAATAATTTTTACTTTCAAAATATTGAAATGTGCTTTCATCTACAGCTATTCTGCCATATGTCTGCAGTATGAGATCTCACGCTAGGTTATAATCACTAAGGAGAAAAAGCAAAATTCTGGTATTATTAAAGCTATAGATGTTCCTTCATACCTTACTAGGTAAAAGTTAGCACTGGAACTTTTTTCTCCTAATCTTCTATCTATCTCCCTCTTTTCAAAAGAGGCTTCACTGAGAAAAACCAAAAGCATCGTTGAAAACTTTTACCTTGGTCAGAATTTTCAGTTTCTCCTTAAATTGTAATGCGACTGCATGCCGAGCACTCTGGGGTATACTTGATCTATGGTCTCTGCAGTAGTATTCAAATTAAGGACTCTGCATAGAGTAGGGAAATATTTCCTGAATATTCAGCCACATATTTTAGTTATACTATTTGTAACTCATATTTTGTTTCCATCAATAAATTAGCACTGACTTTGCTAATATAAATGTTCATAAAAGCAGTATTTCTTTGTTTACAAAGAGCAGTATTTCAAAAAAGTGCTTCCCCAAATCTTTCTTAAATATTGTTTGTAGAATTCAGCATCTACAGGATGCCCTGCATCAGTTCCATTCCACTCATCCTCACTGGGCAAGTTCTAAAATTACTTAATGGAGTATGAATGGCAAATTCTGCCAGCTAACCACCAGGCTATGTTAATTTAGTTATTTCGATTATAAACTACCCTTATACAATGCACTGGGTGTTACTTAATATGCTATCCTGCACGAGATCCTCAGTGTGCTTCTGCCTACAGCGATCAGAGCCTCAGCACCACATTCCGAAAACTCCCTCAGAGCAGAACTCTGCAGCTGACTCAGGAGAAAAAGGAGTAAGATGAAAGGAAATGTGGCAAGGTCAACTGAAAAATGCAGGAAAAGGAAGAGGAGAAAATGGGACTGTTAAATTGAAAAGACAAAGGAGAGCAGTGAGAACATCCTCAGGTCTGGTCATTTTAGATGTTACTGGGCCTCAACTGTCGTGCTGGGAATAGAGCTGAAGTGTTTGTGTTCCAAGAGACAGGGAAACTAAAGACGCATCACAAGCAAGATGGTGCCTCTTTGGGCAGTTCTAAATCAGCTTAGGGAGTGACAGCAGTAGCTACCCAGGCTCTCCAATGCGTTACTGGATTATTAAAAGCTAAGAAAAATTCTACGTTAGAAATAAATCATCTTGCTCTAGATGAACGCAAATGAGTTAACCAATGATAATTTAAATGACATGCAGATTTTAATTCAAAACATTTTCATTAATTTAATCCAATAAATATTTCAATTTGCACAGTTACATAAATCACCATAACATAACATTAAAACTTTGTATTACACGCTGACATTAAGACATTTTCATCAGAAAAGTCTGTAAAACCTTGAGTACTGAAATAGTTTTTTCTAGATCAAAGCAACAGATAGTTTAATATTTTAATAAAATGTAAAATAATAGGATTATTAAGAAACACCTATGAACTGAAGGAGCCTCTTTATGGATGCTGCTAATCTAATCTATTATTCTACCAGCTCTACCTCATTATTTACTCCAGTAAAGGGGTGGAAGGTTTTAGACATACCAACTGCCACCTCTTTTCATACCCAATGTGCAATAGTCAGCTCTCTGCCAAAATCACCCTGCTCATACAGGCCCTTGTTTCAGTAAAACCGAGAGATACTTGAAGATACTTTCAAAGCATTTACCCAGTGGTTAGCCACTGCCTATCTTAGAAGGTACAAGCGCAGTATAATTCTCAGAGGAACGCACAAAAGGGACTATTACGTTATGCTGAAGAGAAACTTATTTTCATTATGAGACATTTCTTCCCTTTCACAGTGCTCTCTCACTTACATGGAAGTGTATATTTTAAAATTAACAGAGAATGTATTTTTGCATTAACCATCTCTTCTTGTCTCCAAATTAAAAAAATGGAGTCTTCTTTTCCTGCTCTTCAGATCAATTACCTTTCATGCTTCAGCCAGCTCTTCCATTTATTATTTACATACAATTCTCACAGTCATTTTGCTAGAAGAAAACAAATAAATTCATGCCAACTACTTCACTCTTAGAGCTAACAGTTGTATACAAATTATGTTAGGCTAAAATTATTTACATTGATATTTTAAATTGGCTGTTAAGGGGAAAAAGAACTTTAGATAGATGATCTGCTCTTGGCTTCCAGAGACTTGCTATAGAACGAGTCAAATTTACTCCTTTATGGCTAGAAAAATCTATAGTTAATTGTTGCAAGTCAAGAAAGACCATAGTTACTGATTCTTGGGTATTTACTTTAATCCCAAAGCCCAAGAGAAAAATATGCATTTATTTACAGATGTATGCCTAAAATTCACATAACACCTGCAAACAGCAAAGCAGATGCTTTATTTTATGCATCAAGTCTGGTGACAGATTAATATGAAAAGATATAATATTTTTTAAATATTAAAAATAAGTTGGTACTGTCAAAACTGCGATTATATTCTCAAGTGTATTTTTCCTTCCAGAAAGATACTATACACATATTAGCATGCTGCAAAATATTTTGCATATACAGAGCCAGAAAGATGTTAACACCTAATGCTCAATGCTCACAAAGGTGAAAATTTGCTCTTTACAGTAGATATCAAAATGCCTAAAAATTACATCAAAAAATAAGTAACATGGGAATCATTTGAAATCTTGTAGATGGCTGGCTGTTGGGCTGGGGGAGGCTTGCAACACTGAAATAAATATCAGATTGTGCTAAACATACCATTCTCTCTTTGCACGCACTGGCACTACACAAACGGTGGCACCAAACAAGGTCCTTCAGGGTGTATTCTGTCCACGGACACCTACATCTACCAAAGCATCCATACATGCACGAATAGTGAAGACAAAGGTTAGTCTTGAATACTTTTGGTTTAACTTGGTCATTTAACACTTGATCCACAGCCCTGTGAAGAATGCCTCCTTTGAGCTCTGAAGGCTTCACATTAATCCATCACGTAACTAGCACATGGTTTACATTAAATTTTTCACACACCTTCTACAGATGTACTAAAAATTGCCAAAACAGACCTACACGCACTATTGCAACTGTGGATCTAAATACACCTCCAAATCAAAACTGTGTTACAGTTGATATTAACTGGACACATTAAATGACAATAAGGTATATTTTAGAGATTTGATTACATCTCTGTAAACAAGTGCTAAGTTTGCTGGATTCTAGACGTTAGTTGTGAAAATGTGTTGTTAATGTACCTCTACAATGTTATGTTATGTTATCTACCTCTGAAATTCTCCATGGAGGAGTACTCTTGCTCTATCAAGGCCAATTCAAGAGTTATGGAGAATAAAAGGATAGCATTTTTCCTATATAAAAAATAATCGTCTGCAAATGAAGCTGAACAAAGACCTAGCAAGTTTTAAGAGTTTCTGATACTCCATTAAGATCACTAGGGACATAAAAACAGTCTGACAAATACTAATGTTCTAAAAGGGACTGCATTTAAATTGATTTTAAGTCAAAATAATAAATGGCTTTTCTTGTACATTCTAGGAAAGCTCCTTGTGCATCTAAGAGTGCATTATGTGATCTTGGGTAGGAAATTGTACATTCTTTGAATGTGAAAAAAACAAATCCCTGCTTAAAAGTGGTTGGAGTACACGATACAACACTATGAAAAAAAATATTTATTTTTGGTTTATGTGCTTTTCTCCTTCATATTATGTACTGCCAGATTCTGTTTTGAAATTACAGCATTTATCTAGACAATAGAGAATTACAAAAACAAAAGCAGAAGAGAGGAAAGAAAGAATGAAATCTTGTAACTTTCCAATTTCCTTCATCCAGAAAAGTTTTTGCTATTTATGATTCTTGTCAATGCTTTTTCTGAGATTCTTACATATATTAATGGATTTGTTCCCCCAAATAGCTCTGAGACAGAAATATAAACTGCTGCTTTACAGAGAATACAAATAATGCTTCCTTCACCCAAAATCACTTTGGGCAACACTGGAAACTGAACCCATATTCAGATGTACAAGTCTCGTTTATGAAGTCAGTTTTCCTTCCTGGTAAGGATGGATGTGACAGTAGTTGATGTAATAACAAATACTTTGCACACATTAAGTCTCAGCAACAACAAAGAAATAGCCCCAAAAGGGATCTAATCCACACCCAGACAGGCACTTACATCACCAGTAGAACTGGAAACAAACTCACTGAACTTGCATCTATGATATCAGAAAAGCATTTACAAAATGACTATATTTATACGTTTGGCAGCATAATTTGACCAGAAAAAACCTAAGGGATATATACAGCAAGAAAAATATTTCACTTCCATTTGAAATAGAAGATTAGCCCAAAAGAAGGAAAGTAGATGGAAGGGGCAGTCATGTTTGCATGTACCATCAAATATAGCTTTCTGCTGTTGAAAACTCAGGAATTTAAGAGAAGATGAACCCAGAAGACGATGTATCCTGCAACTATGCCACTTATTGCTTCTGCTGGCTAGCATGCTTAAAATGCTTATCCTCCTGAACGTAAGAAGCTCTAACAGCAACAAAACTGTTCAAGAATGAAAACCTGCTTGTATCATTGCCTTTGTGAACTGCAGCGATGCCTGCTTTTGAGAAATATCCTTTTAACCTTGAAAAGGATTGATGTCTTCATGCAGTGATGTATAGGGATATCTGCTCAGCAGTTATGAGCAATCACCTCACTTTGCAGGTTATAGCTATCAGTAGAGATCTATGCAGTTGCAGGAACTAGTTAATCACTGCATAGTATGGGCATTGGCTGGATTTATAACCACAGCTCTAATAGTGCAGTTGAATCCAGTTTTAATGTTTGAGGAAATTGTCTCACAACTGTGACAAAATTAGAAGTTTCAAGAAAAAGAAAAAAAAAGACCAACCAAAGATGAGGTTAATTTATGGAATTCTGATGCCATATCAAATTTTGTTGCATGCAATTTTAATCCAAATAACACTTAAAACCCACGACTGTGAGAAGATAAACACCTGAAAAACCCTATTATATCCTTGACTCAGACATAAAACATCAGACTAACTTTCCGTCCAGCAATGTCCCAAATTACTCAAGATATAATTTTCTCTCCTTTTTAGCAGCTTCTTACTTTTGTATGCAACCTAATAATCAGCTATTCAGGACAGCAACGAGATAGCTCAAGGAGTGGGTTGCAGTAAGAATATGGACGTCACTACCAATGAAAAAAGCAATGGAAATTATATTAGTGTTCTAAGATGTCACAGAGTAACACATTTTAGCCTTTATTCAGAACATGAAATGTGTAAGTCCTCAACTTTTTCAGCTAACAATCTGGGAAACGTCTTATAAAATGAAAAGCATTAAGAACAACAACAACAAAACCCCCAAACAAAACAAAACACAAAATAACACTCCAACACCCACCTTACATTTTCTGTAATATTGACAGGGTTAAGCCAGTCCATGTTCTGTTCCTCAGATACTGATATAGTAATTCCCTCCTCCTCTACCTACCCAGTACAAAATGAAGATATGAACTGAGTTGCCTTTGCCCTCTATTTTGTACTGATTTATTCAGCAGCCCTAAAGCCTCCTGTCACATTTCAGGAGGGGCTGTCACATATTTAGACTTTCCTGGGCATATCTTCTTTTCCCACTTGGACATTTCTACTTCATACACTAAATGCACACAACATGTCTGGTGTATCTAAGACATGATAGCATCACTGTAGATCATAAAAATAAGCACGCGTATACATTTCCAACTAAGAAATCTTGAAGAACAAGATGCCATTGTAGGGAATTAGGAATGGCCCAAGAATTTTCCTGCTATAAGGCACCATATTTACAGAGCAGCCTATTACATTTGATCTCAAAATAACAGCAGCAGAGAATTGAGCCATTCTTATCAAACAATTCTCTGACTGAGTGAAGTTTGAGATAGTGAAGACTGTCGTGCAACCCTCTACCTAGACTGCCTTTGCAGAGGAGCACAGGGATCGATTGCACTGAATGTTAAGGCTCCAAGTAACAGGCACGACAGGGTAAGTGGAAGGGACAGGATGGAAAGAAAGGATGCAACAAAGCCAATTCAGTGATGCTCAAGAGTAGTTTGTGTCCGTATGTATGCACTTGTCTGTCTCTACATTGCGTACGATCCTGTGAAAGAAGTAATAACTCCGCAAGCCTAAGGAAGATCAGTCAAACAATAAAGGAAAGACAATTGCTTTTCCCCACTACAGATGGCACCATCAGCTTTAAGGAAAGCAATATTTTTGTCATTACCTCTGCAGAATCCCAGCTTCCCTCTGACTCACTGTATGGTCAGCAATTCCCTTAATGTCAGGGCTCAAAGAGTAGAAGAGAAGCTGTGGAGCTGTTGAAAATACATGAGCCAGAGACAGGGACCAAATGAATGAGTCCTATGTATAACGCATGAGATTTGACAGATCTGTAGTAGCTGCTGCTAAATGATTCACAGCCCTAAGAGAACCAAGCTGACAACTTCAGGAGTCTTTCAGAGAAATACTACTTTTGTCAGCCAAATCACAAGAATTTCTAAAGTCTTCCAAAAGAAAATGAGTTGAGTTCCTCAAGACCAAGCAATAGTAAGAGCAATATGAGTGGCACTTCAGGATCAGAGAGGTAAAAAAAGAAATTAAGAGGTAAAACTTTAAACATGATAGCTTTGAATCAAATTCTCAGCAGTTAAATAGAGGGCAATCGTAAACATAAACAGAAAAATATAAATTAAAAAAAACCCTCCATCCTTATGGCTTTTTGTGTATAAGCATAATAAAACTGAGATGACAGCAGAACCAGAGATGTTACTCTGTGCTGATGAGAAACACAAAGTTATGTGTGTTAAAATAACAGTCAAAATGCCATCACCTAAAAATGTGTCACAGACAAGGTTCCTCAGCAACCAGTTTTCTAATCCACTCTACTGAAAGAAGCTTCCCTGAATGCAGCAATGCATAAGACATCTCCTAAATTCCTGGTTAACATGACAGCTTTGTTACCACAGGCAGTACTTGCTTAGACAGAAGGGTAAGGGCTGTACCCCTAGTGCTATTGAAAGCACTTGGTTCTTCAGATATCTGCTCTGAAGGGTTCTTGCAATCACTTGTCATCTCAGGGCAGAAAGGATCAATAATAGATTTGCTAGAAAAAAAAAAAAAAAAAAAAAAAAAAAAAAAAAAACGAAAAAACCAACAAAAAAACCAAACCCCAAAACAAAACAGTCTTTCACTTCAGGTATAAATACTGTTAATTTACCCTAAAGCAGAATATAAACGTACAGAAGTCCCAGCTCATCTTGTGTTTAGAAATACACATGGAAATATGCATGCCTTTGAAATCCAGATTACCTCTCCTTCCTGCAACATCACAAGCAGAAACCAAACCTTAATTCAGCATTGGATTTGATGCATTTATATGCATCATTTATATTCCCTATTCCCAGGAATCGATATCTCACTGCTCCAGCCAGCCAGCCAAACATCCAAGCCACTTCTCAGTGTAACCTTCCTGCCACAATTCAACTGACAAGTACACACACAGCTGCATCCAAATTTAAAGGGACTTCCTAGATTAACACTTGCTTGAAGACCTATGCAGAGACCTGGGGAAATTACACTAATTATACTCAAAGCAACCACTTCTGCCCACCTACAAATTTAAGTAAAGCAGTTTAACATTTTCATTTAAAAAGAGAAAATAAGCTAAGCAAACAGAATAACAAGATTTAATTCCTAAAGTATAACTAAAGCCATAAAATTTCAGTGTCTTTCCCTCTGGGGAAGCAACTGTTCAGCCAGCTGGTTGCTTTCCCCTCACTCCAGTAGCCACCATTCACAGTTTGAGGCTTAAGCCTTCTAGATAGCAAGGCCTGATTTAGGCTGCACCCATCCGGTGGTGGGAATCGTCTCAGGCGGGTGCCCATCAGTCTGCACGCCGTGCCTCATGCTGCCGCCCTCATCAGCAACTTCCACCAGCCATGCCTTACATCCAAAGCTCCTCTAATTTTTTTATTTACCAACAATTATTTTGCTATTTGGGATCTTAGAAACATGTTCACTGTGTTGAGAAAGAAACAGTCTCTCAGCTCACTGGAAACCTCAGCAACATCTTGTGTCTCACGCGGTCCAGAAGAGACAGACAGTCCCCTCTGCCTTTCTTCTCTCTTTTCTAAACTCTTTCCTTTCCATGTTTAGATGAGTGGCCTACAATTTTTATTTTCCTTTTTATTAGAAATGCATTTTAAACTTACCACCACATCTGGAGCAACACAACCATGTTTCAGGTCTGTTTGTTAATCCTTTCTTTGTGTTTCCTCCTCTTCACCAGCTACACACCAACAAACTGTATCTTCCAGCATCACTCCCCTTCCAGTTCCGGGGGAGGGTCAAGGATGGGGATTTTGCTTTTTGCTTCATCAGCTTGGCTCCATGTCTTTCAGCTGTTGCTCTTACAACATTTATCCTTCCTTTTCTTGCCTGGGGCTTTCACACGAAGGAGACCAACACACTGCAGAGCAAGCATCTGGTTCAACAATCCATACGCATTTGCACGTGCACCGAGGTTCTTCAGTAAATTTCCTAAAACAAAAATAATATTTTCACTAGCTATGGACAGACTAATCCCTGCCTGGCCATACTGCCTTTGGAATTATCCTCTTTCACCCATTAAGTCTGTGTTTTTCAGATTTGTCAAAATAAAAAAGTTAAAAGTGTTCAAGGCTTCAGATGACTAGTTTGGTCTCATAACTGGTTTGGTCTGATGATGGGTTTAAAACACTAGCATCTGTTTCTATCACTATTCTGTTCATTCCTGCTTTACAGGGGCACAGAAAACAGAAACACATTTCTCTCAAGTCCTATTGCAAAAGGCAATTGAGAAAAGTTGTGAAAGATAAAGCAGCAGTACTGCCACAACAGTAAAAATATTTGTTAAAAGTGTTGGTTTGCAGAATAAAATTCCTGCTCAGTATTAGGAAAAATTAACTATTTCTGTGATCTCTTAAATTTGTCATACAGCAGTATGATGTCCCAGGTACCACGTGAACAGGCTAGCAAGTTCTCTAATTGAGAAAACTGTGTATTAACTAACGACATGCTTGCAACACAAAAGTTAATATATCAACGTATTTTGAGTTGCTGAAGCAGGACAATGGCATGGAGTAAAGAACAAAGGAACAGAAGCCAAAAGCAGAGACTTAAGCCCAAAAGGAGGGTTTGAGGGGGCAAAAAAGGGTAAGATCATTTTTTACGTACGCTGCTGTAAGAAAGCAAGCCAGCTCTGGTAGTGCTGCACCTGTGATGATATGGAACAGCCTGTTTGGTAAACAGTATTTGATATTTACCAGCACTCTCAAAGGGAAAATCTCTACGGGTATTTGAATCTCCTTTTGCTTTTCCTAAACTTGTCAGTGAAGAAAGATATCTCATGCTTTTAGCCACCATCAACACAAAAAGATAAAATTGAATCCATCTAACTCATTCCTTATGAATGCAATCTTGAGAACAAATGTTCCTTCTCTCTCGCTCGCTCTCTCTCACACACACACACACACATACATATATATATCCCTGGTGACAGCCATACAAAAAAATTTGAGCATACTTAGGTGAGCAAGAAGAACAAATTGTTTAGTAAGCAAAGGTAAAAGTCATCTAATGTGGAAAATTACCTTGCCTGAATCACATACAAAAGTCAGCCCTCCTTGATGAGCCTATGAAACATTAAAAAGCAGCTACCCATGTAAAAAAAGTGTCCACATTTAGGTATGCACAGTTCTAGTTAATTGCATATGTATGTATATATCTTTGCATTTGGAAGTTTTTTCAGAGCTTGCTTTTTCTGCAACTAATTTAGACATGTCACACTACATTCAACCATGGCATACTTGATAACAAGGACTACTGTACACTGAAGTTATGACTAATACAAGATATCAATTCAACAAGCTGAAAAAGACATAACGAGCCATTTTTATTCTATAACATTTCTATATTTGTTACAGATAAAGGTATATAAAGGAATAAGTAAATATATTTATTTGCTAATACTGCTGGGGGAAAAGAGTGCCGACTTAAAGAATAAAGTCACTAATAGTCGTCATTCCTTTTTCATAGACAATACCAGTATTTCAAACCCTTAGTACTGCACAAAGTCTAGGAAGCAAACCTGTTCCTGAAGCCATTTATTCCAAATAGAAAAGTCTTTCAATACAGCCAAATCTCATAAAAATGGAAAATTTAAAATTAAAAATTTGAGATGCACATTTTGTCAAGAAAAAACCTGACATGTTAAAAGATTTATTTTTTTTTTTAATATATTGATATAAACTTTCATATTGTTGCAAAAATGCAAGACAAAACAAGGTTTCCTTCATGTTTCCCCAGCTGGAAAATTACAGTTAAAATATAAGCACATATCTGTGAAAGGTTGATTTTGAAGTTTCACATTTTCTAGTTCGATTTAAGACAAATTCTGTGCACAAAGCTCACTCTCCCAGCTTATTCTTTTATTTTTTTAAACCCTATTTAAACCAATTTCCTTGGTCTTACTGGTTAAGTCCTGTCCAGTTTCCTAAGCCAGTTATCTGGAACTGGGGAGCTGGATCCTTACTTTTGTGCAAACTTCCTAACCAGTAGCTGAAGCAAGAATCAAGTAGTAGTAATTCATTAGGTGAGTTACTCCCACATCTTATAGAAATGTATTAGAAGAACCTTAGAAACTATCTTCCCACGTAAATCAATGCCTATCATCCTGGTTTTAGTACTGCTCAGCACCGAGAAACACAAACACGGTCCCTGGAGTTTGGAGCAGATTTCAACGCAGTTCCAGCGTTCATTTCTAGTTAGAATTCAGCCAGAACTAAATGTTCTTCATAGCTCCCTAGAAGGATTTAATCTAGGAGGCATGCATATGCCCACACACTTCTAGAATTAGGCACTTTAAAACATTACAGCCACAAATATTTCTGCTTCTCAGTGGCTGGAGTACTTCTTTTATCCAATAGTGCAGTGGTTGAATCACTTATTCAGGAAAGCGCTATGCAATCTAGCCTCTTCAGCCTGAGGAGGCTGAAATCTGTGTATTTCCCCACAGAAAGAACATCCTCCGCATACACAGGCTGTCTGGTCTGAGATAATTTACCTTCCCGTTGAAGCTATGCCACTTACTGAACTGTGATTCATGACTTACGGGACCAGAAAGAGGGCTGACTCCTTGTGTGAGTGTGACCCTCTCCTCTGGGGATAAAGGCATTCCCTTGGGAGAATACCTCAACCCCTCCACCCAGAGCATCTGCAGAATCTCATTCAATTGAATAAACATATGATGCTCTGCTGTCAACAAATACTTGACCTTACTGAGGTCTGTATGAGGCCGAGGCTAGCTAAGCTTGACTTTACCAGCCAAAACATAAGCTGAGCCTGTGATACTACAGCTAATAATACAGTTATGAGAAAGAAAAAAGCAGGAAATGATTCATAAGGTGATACTGTCCACTCAGCATTAAATGTAAAAGAATCCTCACTAGTCTCATTCTCATTCAAAACCCACAGTGCTCATGGTAGGCTGACCCCAGCTGAGGGTCACACCAGCAGGATGGGGAGAGAATTGAAAGGGCAAAAAGTGAGTAAACTCATGGGTTGAGATAAAGACAGTTTAATAAGTGATGAAAAAGAAAGATAAAGCAATTGTTCACCACCAGTGGACCAATGCCAAGCCAGTCCCCAAGCACCAGCTACCTCAGAAAATACTCCCCTCAGTTTTTATCGCTGAGCATGACATTATATGGTATGGGATGTTGGGGTCAGCTGTCCCAGCTGTGTCCCCTCCCAGCCTCTTGCCTACCCCAGCCTACTCACTGAGGGGCAAAGTGAAAAACAGAGAAAGCCCTGATGCTGTGCAAGGACTGTTCAGCAATAGCTAAAACATCAGTGAGTTACCAACACTGTTTTGGTCACCAGTCTAAAACACAGCACCATGTAGGCTGCTATGAGGAAAATTAGCCAAATTTTCTAGCCCCAGCCAAACCCAGTACATGCTGAATCAGCTCAGACCACTTTCACACTCCTGTTGATTTCCATGCCCCTACAGTTGCCTTCTTTCACAGAACTAGATGCATAAACAAGCAGAACAACCTCAGGACTTTCAGCCCATGAAAGTGACTTTTCTCTCCCATTTGTGAAGACTTGGACGTTCAGGCGCTTGCTTGAGATACGGCATCTAGCTGCTATAAATCAAGATTTCCTTTTAGTAAAACCATTGTCATTCAGCTAGTACCCATGGGAGCACAGGAATGTTATGAGAAATATTAACATATGGAATGGCTGAGGGCATATTAGCACACCTGGGTTATTCTGCTATCACCGCAGCCCACAGGGGGGCAAATGAACTTAATTCTTCACTTTCTCTATGCCTACAAAGAGTTCATTTTTAAAAAGATGCACTACAGTTAAACAATAGATGAATATGTTACAAGGAGACTACACATTATGGTAGAAACAACAAGGAAAGATCTCATTCTGAACCAAATCAATACCTACATCAAAAACCGCTCCTAATCTCCAGACTTTGAGAGAATTTACAACTGGAGGCAAATACTGCACCTTCCAACATATGACTTATTTGTAACATGCACCAAGATCTTGGTAACTGAAGATCTACAGCTGCAACATATTACATGATCATTACATGATTACAAAATGAGCAAAACCAGTTGCAGCTTAACAACAGCAAAACAAAGATGTCAATGCAGGCTGCAGACCAAATGCTCACCCCGGTTTGGGTCCTTTAGTGGCATTTTGGCACGGCAGCCAGACTGACATCTAGCCTGGCTGGTGCTTTGTTGCACGTAAGGAAGCCTAGAGTGGGACAAGCCCAACACGAGCAGGGACAACCCTTCTCCCTAGAGGAAGGAGGAGATCATGTTGTTGCACTTCTGTCCTTCAGCTGACCTCTGCTTACTCTACCAGCTCTCAGGAGGTCACCTGAGAGAAAGGCACCCCAGCCCATGACACACAGTTATTTACAGTGGTAGCCTGCCGTGGCTGCAGCTAGCCATAGGCAAGCATGGCATAGATCCCTTGTTTGCTTGCTGGCCCTGGGCAGGTTGGGTCTCGATCAGGCCTACAAGTCTTCTCTGATGCCATAAATAATAAACTCATTTTCAGCTCTTTCCAAACAAAAAAAAAAAAAAACAGGAAGACTGAAGTTAACATTAATTCTGGCACACATCTGCAGAAGGGACTTATTTCAAACTTAGCAACCTTGCCTGTATTCCAGTATCTTTTTATAGAATACATTACAGAACCTACATCCCATGTGATGCTACACTACTAGTCAAGCCAATTTTTAAAGTAGGATTTCCTGAGACACACTATCATCTATTTCAAGGTATATTGAGGATGTTCCCATCATTCATTGCATAATGTCATCAATAAACCCAAATCTTTCTAGGCAAACCATTTCTGTCTATATTATGGTGCATATCGATTAAATACATGATTTAGAAAGTTAAATGAGCAATGAAAAAATAAATAATTCTTTTCTAGGATGAGATATTTTCAACATGCAAGATTATTCTATCATGATTTAACTTAGTTACAAATCTCCAAGACAAAAATTTGCAATTTTACTTGATTAGTATGTCTTGTGATATGTTAATGAAGACATTTTTTCTTCATTACTTATGGGATGCAACTATGGACATACAGTATGATGCACAAACCCTCTGCGACATGATATGCTCCTAGCTGAGTGAAGTTTGATTAAAGAATATTGCTTTTTTCAGACCATAGGAGCTAGCCTGAGATGGCTTTCCTGAGCACGGGAAAGCTACACATTACTGTGTAGATCCACCCCCTGCACCTCTTTGGTTGCCTTTGCATAGCCGGTGCCCAATTCTCTCCTATACGGTACCCTTTACAAAGCGAATGCCAGATGCCTGTATGTGGCATACAGGAGGAGAGGACAGGAGGACATCCAGCCGTGACAGTGTCCGGCTTGCAGAGGTGTTTGTGAGGAGACACGTAGTTCCTTGTTCCTTCTCGCCCCAAAGCACGACACAGAGCTGACTGTGCAGCCGCCTTGCCTAGGGCCTGACTCTCTACTCCATTTCAGGTGTCATGATTGTGCAATGGAAATCAATGAAGTTACACAGCCAGAAAATTGGTGAAACAGAGACTGCTCCTCACTCCCTGAAGGGGCTTCAGTTCACTGGTGGGAGAAACAATCCTTCTAAATACATTTGTCAATCTGGTTCCATTTATGTCAATTAAAAGTATTGCTTTTGACTTCAAGGGAGCCTAGTCACTTTTGTGTTCTGTTCGGAAAGTGCTCTGGAAACTCTTCAGGAGAAACATCTTTTAATCAGTGTCCTAGTTTCAGCTGCGATAGAGTTAATTTTCTTCCTAGCAGCTGGTACGGTACTGTGGTTTGGACTTAGGATGAGAATAATGTTGATAACATACTGATGTTTTAGTTGTTGCTGAGCAGTATGTTCAGCTTCTCATACTGCCCCGCCAACAAGAAGATGCGGGGTGCCTAAGAAGTTGGGAGGGGACACAGCCAGGGCAGCTGACCCAAACTGACCAAAGGGGTATTCCATACCATATGACATCATGCTCAATATATGGGGGAGTGGGCTGGGAGGCAGGGCAGCTCAGGAATGAGCACTCTGTCTCCCCACTGACCTGGACAACACGCAGTTACCCACAGACCCAGATGAAATCCAATGCACACAACCCGCATGGCAGAAGCTTTTAACTAGCTGAGCATTGGTTCTGGGTGAGCAATTGTGCTGTGCATCACTTGTTTTATATATTCTTTTATCATCATCATCATCATTATTATTATTATTGTCTTCCTTTTCTGTCCTATTAAACTGTCTCTCAGCCCACAAGTTTTACCTTTTTCTTTCCAATTCTCTCCTGCATCCCACTGTGGGGGCGGAGGGAGTGAGCAACCGACTGTGTGGTTGTTTTAGCTGCCTGCCAGATTAAACCATGACAATCAGATAGAGGTTAAAAACCTGTACACACTAATGATGCGGTTTTTTTAAACAAAATTAGCAATATTCTTCAAATTTGAAGACAAAAGGTATTCAAATGTTCTAATGTAAAACAGCAGGTTTCTGGTCAGGTTTTTTTGCCTTCTGAAAAAAACATGTTACAATAGTATTGTAACTCACTTAAGTATGGAAATATGCTAATTAGGATGTGTGCTAACTATGCCAAAAAGCTTTCTGTGATTTCCAAAAATAGTTTCACTAACACAGAGAGTTTTTAAAAGAATCTGGGTACTACAGCATTCTGGTTTTGAAGTAATAGGAATCCTATGTCAAAACATAAAGCTTTGGTTATGCCCCATTCTACCTTTAGAAAGTATTACTGTATACTTTTTCTGTGTGTTAAACAAGATTTTAAAGTTATGTGTGGTGTTTTTACACTCACCTCATTTAAAGATGTTATCTAGAAAGATCTCTCCTGGCTGAAATCATCAGAATGTCATTTTTCAAAGGTGCCTAAGGTTGGGAAGATTATTTCAATAGAAACTGACTGTTCAGACACTTGCCTGCCAAAGTTTTATCCCCTATTAGCCACATCCAGCCTAAAGCAAAGTTTGACCTAAGATAAAAATCTTGACAAATTAAAATGGCTTTTGAATGGGAAGAGAATTTTTTTAAGTGTGTATATATATTTTGCAAGAGCCCAACACATTGCAGAAATTACCAGAAACAAACATTTAACAGCTATAATCATTAACCACAGCAATTTGTTTACACTTTTCAGGAGGACAGAGCATCTGCTGAGCCGTAGTTTACAGCAAGCGCGCTGGAAATACACCAGAGTGCAGTACACTCGGAGAGAATCCACGTACACTTATGCAAATCACCATGTATTTCTGCTAGGGTTTTTTGGGTTTTGGGTTTTTTTTTTGTGGGATGCCAGTCTGCATAGCAGCATATATTCGTTGGGGTACCAAATGCCCTCTGCTTGCCCTCACTGGAACAGCAGCGGTACACAGCCCGCGTCCTGAAGGAGGGTTCAGTGCAGGTCTGAGTGCCCAGTGAATTACTGGCTTCATCTAACAAAGTGCAGCCGCTTCACATGCTGGTTATAGACGCATCATGGTGATGCATAGACCTTGCCAAAGGGGGAATTATATAGCAACACTCTTTACAGTTAAAGAAACCTAGCTGAAAATACAGCTCTTATAGAAAAATTGGCCTCCTATTTCCTTGTGATTCTTCCATTAACTGCATTTACTAAAAATAAGGTGTTATTAAATCAGATACAGCGTGGCTCTTTAAATACATCTTTACGCATCTCTATTCAGCTTCACAAATTAAAGAACAGATTTTGTTTGATTTTAAGAAATACAGTTACAAGAGACAGCTTTTCACCTCTGTCACACAGGAAGGATTACAAACAGGTTGCGGCTGAACTCGCACTGTAACCTCTCGCCCCCGTGCACCACCCCAGGGAACCGTTCATCATTACAACCACTGCCCTCCTGTGAGTACGAAGGCAGATCAGGGCTAGCACACCACAGGGAGTCTACTCCTGTGATCGCTGAACTCGAAATGTTTCGGTCAGACATGAAAGAGGGGAAATGGATGAAAACCAGCCTGATCTCCTCAGTATCCATAGGGAGACCAAGAAGCTGCACATCATCAATGCACAGGCAAGACTACAATATGGATGTTGTCAGGAAACCGCACAGTTGTTGGCACAGTTTCAACCTGATTTTTGATGCAGTCCATCAACAGTGTCTGGAAAAGGGAAAGCAGAGATGAGCTGAGCTGGTTATGTTATATTTCCTTTCGCATTTTTTCAGGGCAAAGAGTGCAGTCCACTTTCACTCTCGATGCTCTCCTAATAACTGAAAGGATAACAGGTTGCATAGGATTCAGTGCCAGTTTTGACAAGGCAAAAGGATTCAAATTTCTCTTCACTGTAATTCAGCACAAGTTGGCTTGTTAGGAACGCTGAAGAAGTACCAGACCTGATGAAGTCTGTTGTTCGTGCTAGGAAATACACCCTTGTTCAAGTTGGGACTTTTTCACTGGCACACCAATTCCAGTCAAATTTATGGGAAGGGAATTGCTGTGCACTGGCTCTACGCTCACATGAAAGAAAACCACATTAAAAACTAAACTTTCTGATGCAATTCGCAGAACTTTTTAAAGCACTTTCTAATTCCACTGTGGAAAAAAACAAATTTAAAACCTATGAAAGTGTTCAGAACACGGAGTATTGCCAATCTGCCCAACACTTTAAACTCTGTGCAGTGGTTCCAGCTTTTGGAAACTTATATGCATCCCAGCTTCCTTTCACTACGGTAAGTAATCGTTTTGTTTCAAAGATTTTCACAGAACATCCCTCTTTATTTCCTTCTAAACAAAGCATTTCTATTCAAAACACTGATCAACACTCTCTTTCTAAAGAGTAAAACACCACTCTAGCACAAAGCGATCCAGTGTTTTATCCTGTAGAGCTATCACTCACCTATTCTTTGGGCTTCTTTGCTCTGAGGCAGTTTCAGGCTGAAGTACTTAGATAAAAGACTGCCCGAGTATAATGAAGCTACCACAGTAAATGGTAGGCAGGCACCATCATCACCTGCGCACCAGCGCTGTACCAAGCGCTGTGCTACACTGCAGTGAGGAGACTGGGTTGCAGAAGATGATTTCATGAACTGAAGGTTTGAATGCTTACTGGATTGGAAATCCTATAGCAACGTTTCCAAGAGCAGACACACTTTATTAATGTGCCGTTTCAAGCATTTTTATACTGTCTCTCTCCCCATGCATCCTCACCATCAGTTATCACTTGCACCATCCTTGGGGCATGGCCTAGTGCTGACTCAGTGGGAATTAGTTTTGATTGCCCCACTGTACATCACCTATGTTAGCTTTTCCCTAAAAGGCTTCCACTTAGATCCTGCTGGTTTATAGTTCAACTTAGATCCTGCTGTTTTATAATTCAGATACAGCACACAGAAGGGTTTGGTTTTACTTCGAGATATGTTTTACAGAACCATACTTAAAACCAGCATTCACTTTTATTGAAATCGTTCAAGTTGTAAGTTTCAGTCCGAGTGAAAAAGAACATAACATTTCTACAGTGCTGAAATACAGGATTTTTTTCTATGCAGAAAAAAAAAAAAAGCAGTGCTGTTCCAACAATAAAGAACTAGTATTTAAATGTTTGTTTACTTTTTTCCTCAGTGTAAGTGTAGACTACATCACTTTCCTGAGGTTCAGTATACTGTGGGGTATTTTGTAAAACTTAAGTTTCATTCAAGTCCTCTGCACACAAATGAATGTTACCCAACAATAATGAGTAAGAATCCTTCACTTGGAAAGTGGAGGACTTTGCTCAATTGCTTTTTACAGGTACTAGAGACTGGTACTTAGTTTCAAGAATAGCCTTCACTAAAGGGAGTTCGGAGCTGTGAAAAAAATCAGTGGGCTTTTACCACATTTCATCTTGTGTTCTTCACAGCACTTCAGCCAATCCATTTTAGATCCTAAACATTTTGATCCACAGCCTAATGCAGGTCAGCTCAACATTTACGAAGGTCTGCAAAAGAAAGGTACGGGCTCTGCCTCTGCTGGTCCATCCAGGCACAGCTGGGCCATGAAGCTGAGCTACAGCTGGCCCCGGGAACCCCGCGCTGCATCTCTCTGTGCTCCTCGTGCCATCTAATTCTCTGCCAAGAAAAAGCCAGTTGAGGGAAATCTAAATGCCTTCTGCTATTTCTGGCACAGGGAAGGACTGCAAGGCATTGTTGCATCCATCTGCGTTTTCAGCACTGAACAGCATGTTGTTTATTCCATGTCAAGCATCACATTTCCCCATATGAAAAGCAGAAATGCATGTGTAGCCACAGACACTCTTGTAGATTAGGGAAAGTAAAATAAAATTGCAATAAGAATTCCAAGAGGAATCGTGCTGGGTCATGTCTCTTACAGTTGTCTACAATGAGCTGATCAGAGTGGCTGCATGTCTGCTGACAGAAGGAGAGTTACCATGGAAAATTTTATAAAAATAAAGATAGAAAACAACAATTACAGTAACACTGATAAGTCCATTAGCCCTTTACCTAAACGTTATACCTGTAGAGCACTGAGGTACCTGATGAAGGCACCGCTACTCCCAGAAAGATTTTCTACCTGAAATAAAGCATGAATTAATAGAATTCATGAGACGTGATACAAATATCAAGGTGCGTCTAGCACTGATATTGCTTTTGCTAATTTGCGTAACTTCATCAAATTTATGCCTGCATTTCAGCTCCCAGTAATTTCTGAGCGACTGGGGGGTATCTGCTTCTCAGTTTTATAGCATTAACATATTCTGCAAAAGCTTATTTTTCAAAATGCTGAACTTCTACCCAAAGCATCAATATAGGGGCACTTACATTACATTAGTCTTCCTAGTCTCCTGTTAGTAGACCCTATGCTACAGGTTCAAAATTAAAAATTCAATATCCATTCTAGTTTCCTGCCTAGGAAACCAGAAAAAAATCCTTGGAGACTTTCAGTACCCGATATCCTACCTGAATCCAAAGGAGCTGGTATTTAACATCTCTACACATCTAGGTATCATATACATGCAATGCAAGTTTTGTGCATATGCGCGTGAGCATATATACACATAGAACATATGCATGCAGTAAATAAAGGAGTCAGGTCGATGCACAAACTACTCATATACAGAAATGTATTTTATTTCTACTTTCCATTTATTAAGCCGTATTCACAAAACTTCAGAGCCTAAAAAGAGCTAGTCTGGCGCTCATGTTGAGATGGCTGAGCCAAAATCCATTCAACCACTTCACCCCTCTGTCACTTCTCCCTTCATCGGCATTCAGTGACACGTAAACAGGCATGATGTATCCAAACAAAGTGGCTTATTACTAATTGCACCATCTTCATTAATATTGCATTATGTGTCTCTCCGCTGTAGAGAACTGACAATGCAAAAGATGTCAAGAGCTTATCAAAATGTGCATATAAATACTTGGTCCAATATTCAACATGAATACACTAGCAGCCTCTGCTTCAACAGCCCAAACTGGAGAAAGGGTCATTTATCAGCCACTAACCAGGAACAAAAGGGAAATAGCCTTAATTTCCCAAACACTCAAAGCTATTTACATCATTCCCGTGCCCTTTTGGTAATTAGGTATCACTTCAGAATGAGAAATTCTCACTATGGTACAAAGATATCTGGCTGTAAACAGAGCCATCTATGGCACTTCCATTTCTAGAAAAGTTCTAACAACAAAAAGATAGATAAGGAGAGGTGTTTATCAGAGATATCCAGAGCTTAAGGGAAATCACTCCATAAGGACCACAGATACATCAAACTCATGAGAAAGACTTCTAGACAAGAAATTCCAAAATAAATAGGAAGACATCTTTTTGCCTAAGTGTAAGAGGAGGACTGCATCTTACATTTGCTTCACTTGTAACCATTTACAAATGTCTAAATAAAAGCCTGACCTCAGTCAGAGTAACGTAGTGAGGGCATGACATTAAAACATGATCACAATCCAATGCGGATTTAAATGAAACCAACGGTTGTGGATTATTTTCACAAGGGCATCAGATCAGGATAAAGCAAGGTGGTATTCCAGCAACCGACGGGGCACACCACCTCTGAGATGTGTTCCCATGCAGCCACTGATATGCACCAAGAGCACTTCAGAGTCTGCACAGGATGACTTTTTGGGGCGCGTCACTGGCTGTGAGGTAGGACTGGTTTCAGCAAGTGCAAACTGGCAAGCTCCTTGCCCATGTGCTGATCAAGGGGCTAACATTCTCCATCTCTGAGCAAAGCCTTATGTTTTTAGCAATGGATGCGTGCAAACAGGACATGGAGAACATGCAGAATCTCTTTTGTACTTTTGACCTTTCTCTGCTTCTCCAGCAGCCCTAGGGAGCCAGCACTGGAGCTCTGGCAGAACATACATTATTACAAGTAGCATGTACAACTGTGACCAGCCACAATGAACCAAATGAGTAAACATCCAACTAAATACACTCTATTCTTCATCCAATTTTAATTCTACAACTGTATCAAAACAGAATCAGCTGCTCCTGAAAGAGAAATGAAAGGCTTCCCAGAGTCATGAACAGATTTTTGGATTTCAGACCTTTCTGCCACTTTTTCTTTGCTGAATAATATATTTTAATGCCACTGAGTGAGAGGCCTCACTGAGTGCTTCTTACATGGAACTGAAATCCCAGATGGTATCCTACTGGACTTTGGGTAATACTTTTGTCTGAGCTACAGTCAGTAATAATTAGAAATTAATAGCTCAAGGCACATATTATCTGGAGAAACCTATCAATCTATTTTTAAATCTTGAAATTAAAGTTCAAACACTTTCCATCATACAAAAGAGTCTATGCATTCTAGGAAATATTATAGTCATTAATGTAGCCTTTCATTTACTTATGGCCAGCAGTATACTAATTAAAGTCAGCATGGAATTTGGAGATGACCTAATAGATTTCTTTCTTCTTTTTCACTTACTTATTCAGTCTTTGATGGTTATCTTTTATGCTGTTAAGATGCAAATATAGATACAGGCAATTAAAAAAAAGTTTCCTAAAATCTATTTGTCTTTACTGGGTCTGCCTGGGATGGAGTTAACTTTCTTCATAGCAGCCTGTATAGTGCTGTGCTTTGCATTTGGGGCTAAAGCAGCGTCGGTAACGCATCAATGTTTTGGGTGTTGCTAAATAGTGCTTGCACAGCATCGTGGCTTTCTTTCCAACCTCACACACACACAGAGGCTAGTAGGCTGGGGGTGGGCAAGAGGCCAGGAGGGAGACACAGCTGGGACAGCTGACCCCAACAGACCAAAGGGATATTCCATACCGTACGACGCTGTGCTCAGCAATAAAAGCTCATGGAAATGGGCATGATGCAGGAACATTCGTTATGGCATTTGTCTTCCCAAGAAATCATTATGCATATTTGAGAGGGGAGTGAGAGCGACGTAGGGTAGGTGTTTTTCTGCTCACTGGGGTCAACTCACCACATTGCTCATTCTGAATATTTTCTGTAGCTGACTATCATCTCCCTTGTCTCCTGTGCATTTCATTCACTCCATCCAAATCACCACTTCAGTGTTCTAGCAAGAGGGATTCCCTGCATAGCTTCTCCAGTTGAAACCAGGCCACATATGATTTCAAGCTCATCTTGGTAACAAAGTCATCAAAATCTCAGAACAAAAACTGAACAAATAATCTGAAATAAGGAGTTAATTTTATTTTATACACACATATAGATAAAATATTTTCTGAATATTGAGCTTTGAGAGTTGTTATTTTTAAACAAATAATACATGAGAAAAATCATGTGTTTATATTGAGGGAACCAATATCACCCTCCAATTTTGGTGCAAGCTGATCAACTTCTCCTGCTGATTGCCAGTTGATCAATATTTACTAGAATAGTATGAAGAACTACTGAACAATTTCAGGAAACTGTTCTTTTACATAGACAAGGTTTTTGCAGTACAACTGTTTAATATTCCAGAAATACCCATGCAGTGATAATTCTGTTTAAACATTTGCATAAGTGAGACCCCAGCTCCATCAGGGCCCACTATGTTGGGAAACAAAGCTTCTCAGATGATAGTAGTCTGCTTCTGCCCTACATCCCTGTGGCACAGGGAGACCACAGTTCTTTACTGATAAGGCACCAAGGCAGCTAGGCAAGACCTTGAGTCCCAGTGCCCAGCTTACTCTTCCGACCTTGCAAATTTGATAGGCAGCAACCAATTTCCATGTGTCTACAAGCAAACATGGGGGGAAGAGAACAGTCTGCCCCTATCTAAGCAGAATACACCAAATATTGAGTTAACACTAATTGAAGGCTAGTCTTAAAATGCTCTGAAATCCCAAGCCCCCTACCTTAATACCTGCAAGTAACCTATTATTTCCTAGTTCCACACCAACCCCAATACCAGTGAAAAAACAATACTTACGTTTCAACAGCCAAAGTTACAAATCCTCCCAGAAAGATGTGGGCATTACTACAAAGTTCTCCTAGAAAGGAAATAAGCGGGTTTGAAACTATTTAAAGACCAAACGTAACTATTATTTAGGAAAACTAACAACATGAGAAATGTTCCTTTGAAAGCAGACATATCAGAAAAAGAGTTGTGCAAAATGAAGGATGGCAAGATCATTCTGATTTGGTCAGTCTTTTCCATCGTGTCTCAGTTTTCCTGCTTTATCCTTCAAGTCTCAAGACCTAAACAAAGATTAAGGAAACCTATTTAATGTGTCCCCATCAGAGAAAGACTGTAGAACAGCTCCAGAAATACTTGTGAATAACATTGCACTTTATTGTTGCCTATTGGTAGGTACTGCGCCATGCTAAATCCAATACATATGAACAATAAAGTGAATTCAATTTCCATGTTAAAAAAAAAAAAAGGCAATTCATTATGCTGACTACAAACTGTAAGGGGGGGGGGAGGGGGATGGAGAATCAATGAAAAGCATGGTTCTGTGATTATATGCACAGGTTTAACTGCTGACACAAACAACTGTACTCTTCAAAGTCAGGAGTACAAAAGGTTTCCATGAATCCTTTGAATCCTTTTTTTTTAGTGGCTAATAATAATGAAAGCAACACTAACTGCCTGGCTACATATACAATATAAAGTAACAACCTACAAACACTAACATTTCAAGAGCAAAGAAAATGTTTTCAGTGTCTCTTTACTAGCAAAGAACACATAAAATTAGAATGACAAATATCTTCACATAACTGGACTGTATTACATTTGATGGCAACAACTTCCACCTTTACCATATTTTCAACAATTCTCAGAAGCAAAGAGGATAGTAGTGGCCTAACATACTATATATGGAAACAGAGACAAATAATGCACACTTGTCTTTTACATCCATTTATTGCTGCAGTAATGTAAGAGAGGACACCACACAAAAATAATACTGCAAGATCTCCTCCAGGAAAAAATGAATAATTCCATAGGAAAGCTCATTCACAGTGTATCATTCACAGCACAGTTATTCTTAGAGCCTCCAAACACCACCCGTTCAGGCATTGCAGAAATGCATAGCTGGAGTCTGATTCAGCTAGTGAATGGTGGAAACAGGATATTAACACCTATATGGCTTTTCCCAGTGAAAAAAATTCTTCATCCCATAAATAGTCCACTCTCTCCCAGCATATCTATTCCTGCTTAGAGAAAAGGGTTTCAAAACAAAATGTCTGCAGTCTAAATAGCATCTCTTGTCTTCTATCTTAGTCTTACAGGGACAACTGCAGCGGAGAGATGAAAACAACAGACCAGGAGAATGTAGTCAAAAAAACCCAGATTGTGCTTTTATCAAATATCACCCCTCCACTTCCCTCATCTTTCAAGTGGAGAATACTTCAAAGCTCACACTAATAAAAGTATAAGTATTTTCTTGAAAGTCAGGGGCTTAGGGGACAAATATGGCTTCACTTTCTTCCTAACTTCTGCTTTCAGAACAGCAATAGGGACTCCTTACTAAGGAGCAGTCATCATTTTGCAAGCAGAGACAACCAAAGACATTGAAAAGATTACTTTGGAGGCTGGTCCCTTTTGGAATAGGAAAACCATTATCTGACAAGAAAACTCAGCATCTCATTCACATTCCCTAATGCTTTGTACCTAATACTGAAATAGCTTCCCTGCCATTTGTTGTGGTTTAACCCCAGCCAGCAGCTCAGCACCACGCAGCTGCTCGCTCACTCCCCCCCCACAGGGGGATGGGGGAGAGAACTGGAAAAGTGAGAAAACTCCTGGGCTGAGATAAAGACAGTTTAATAGGTAAAGCAAAAGCCATGCATGCAAGCAAACAAAAGCAAGGAATTCATTCACCACTTCCCATGGGCAGGCAGGAGTTCAGCCATCTCCAGGAAAGCAGGCCTCCATCACGTCTAATGGCGACTTGGGAAGACAAACGCCATCACTCCAAATGTCCCCCCTCTTCCTTCCTCTATATGCTGAGCATGACGCTATATGGTATGGAATATCCCTTTGGTCAGTTGTGTCCCCTCCCAACTCCTTGTGCCCCCCCAGACTCCTCGCTGGTGGGGTGGTGTGAGAAGCAGCAAAGCCCTTGGCTCTGTGTAAGCACTGCTCAGCAGTGACAAAAACATCCCTGTGTTATCAGCACTGTTTTCAGCACAAATCCAAAACATAGCCCTGTACTAGCTACTGTGAAGAAAATTAACTCTATCCCAGCAAAAACCAGCACATTCTCCATCCCAGTGATGATGATGTTGATTGCTACATAATATTGCATGTCATCACTACTATGATTGGTATATGCCATAACAATGGCATTAGAATAAGAATCACCGGGACTAATGAAGAATGAACTTTGATGAAAATGAGCAAGGTGCAGAAGTGATGAAACCAGAACTAGCTTCAGCAATGAGTGCCCAGAAATTTCCTCGAGAATGTCATCTTCAGCCTGCAGATTGTGAACATGGACCACACCAGATACATCAGTTAGGAGCCCCAGATGCAGCATATTACAATCTGACATCACACACCTTCCTGCTCTGAGAGGCTGTTATGACAGGTGGAGCCCAAATGTCATGGACTAAATGAACTCAACAGACATTTTAGAGGGATGGCCCATAGACTAAGGGAATGATATCTGTGTGTACATATCAAAAGAAGACAGGAAAAGTGATGACGATTAATTGGAATTTGTTGGGAACTATAGGACTTGGGCATGATGTAGAAAGTATGGAATAAGGGGTGGATACTGTCCTAGTTTTGGCTGAGACAGAGTTAATTTACTTTCTAGTAGCTGGTATAGTGCTGTGTTTTGGATTTAATATGAGAACCATGTTGATGACATACTGATGGTTTTAGTTGTTGCTAGGTTGTTGCAGTGCCTACACTAAGTCAAGGACTTTTCAGCTTCTCACGCCCTGCCAGGTGCAGAAGAAGCTGGGAGAGCACAGCCAGGACAGCTGGCCCCGGCTGGCCAAAGGGACATTCCCTGCCACAGAACATCATGCTCCCTATATATCTGGGGAAGCTAGCCGGGAGGTGGGATCGCTGCTCGGAAACAGACTGGGCATCGAGTTGTTTTATTTTCCTTTTGCATGCAGTGAGCAATTCCATTTGTGCATCACTTGTATTATTGTTATTGCTGTTATTATTATTCTCTTCCTTTGTTATCCTATGAAACTGTCTTTACCTCAATCCACAAGGTTTTTTCCATTCTCCTCCCCATCACCTTTGGGGGGGGGGGGCGAGGGGGGAGTGAGCAGCTGTGTGATGCTGAGTTACCAGCTGAAGTTAAACCACGACACCATTAAAATCTGCATAAAAACATATTAAGCTGTGGAAATGTTTTCATGCTGGCTTCAGGTCAGCAGAAAAACTTAGAAAGTGAAAAAGCCATGCAGAATAGCTATAGATAGAGAAGTTTCTGTTAATAAATAATACTGGAGTGTTTTGAGTTTGTGGAATTGGAGGTGTTCCTAGACAGGTAACTGAGAACTGACAAATGCCTTGGTCAAACAAACAGGACTTCTAAGATAAGCTGGTTCTGGTCTAAAACCCTGACTATGCTCTTGCTTCTTAGGGTCCTTGGGTTTAATTCTTTGCACACTGTGCCTTATTGGCTCAGGTTTGCTAACAGTTTGCTGGCTTGTTCTGGTTTTAAAAGACTCTGCAGTTGAAACAAGAACTAATTAGAACATTTCCAGTGAAACAGTTCAAAGTTTTCACCTGGAATATATCCAAGATGCAGTGGGATCAGGTTCCAGCTAAAGAAATCAAATTTAAAAACTGGGCCTTTCAAAATTGAAAATGAGGAACTTCTGTGCAATTTTCTTGCACAGTATCATTAAAATATTCCAGTTTTGTTCTAATGCGGGGGGGGGGGGGGGGAACCCAGAAAAAAACCCCAACAACCCCCAAAACCAGTCAAAGCCTGAAATCTCAAAAAAATGTGAGAAACAGAACTGTTCTCTCTGGTCACTCTAAGTAAAATACTCAAGACACTGAACACCCTGCAGTGTATGACATTGAACTACTTTGTTATCATAACTTTGAGGAAAAAATGAAGGAACCTACTAAATCATTGCTTTGCCACCATTTTTCACTACAAGTATACAAACTGAAAGTTACTTTTGATACCTCTTAACTTCTCAGAGCTTAGACAGTATTTTTAAGTAGAATCTCCAGGCCTGCATTACATGATCTCATTTGAAAGAATGACACCAGCATGTTCTGAGGATGTAGAAGTAGAGATGGGCTCACACTAGCACACAGATACTGTTATGCCAGAGATATCACTGGACTCATGTCCTGTAGCAAAATAAGGATGACAGGAAGTATTAGCTTAGGATCTTTCTTTGTTTCTTCCCACTTTACCAAGATATCTTCCTTTATAATTTTCATAAAACTCATTATGGGCTTTTTGAAGTAAAAGATTTTGAATTAGGTCTTATGGGCTTTGTCATTTATATATTTCTTCAGACCCTAAGCCTAACTCCATATTAGTTCAGCCACCACTTAAACATAAGTACCTAATGATCTAGAAGAGTATCAACTGCATGCAATAAAAGCACAATCATAAGAAATACTATGTCATTCTAAATAAAAATCAAATGCCAGTGATAATTCCCCAAAGTGCTGGAAGTGTATGTGTAAGAGAAGAACAATATATTCCTTAAAAAAAATGCTGTCCTAATTTATTCAATCCTCCAGATGTATTTCACAGACCTTGTCTGTCCTTAATCACCTTTTTTTATGTTCCTTAATGTAACATTACCAGCTAGTCAAAGCCTCCTTCACAGCTTACCACGGGGACACTGGAACACTTTTGCAGCTAACTTAACAAACCACATTCTGATCAGGGATTTGCAAATCCTATGTTGGATCCTACAATCCAACACATTGTACATTGTGTTGTACATTACAACACAAACTACAGTTTCTCCATGGTCTCTGCCAGACCTGACAAATAGAACAGGGAAGGAAAAAGGATTTCCCCTCCTGATCCCCAGATCTGGTACAACAGGTTTACACACCAATGTACACCATCCAGCCCCCACAAGCAAACCCATCTCTACTAATAGAGAAGTTCAAAGGTTCAGAAAAAAAAATAACACCATCATCCTCACCATCAGTATGCCTGAAGGCGAGGGACCCTTGCCCTGGCTGGATATAGACATTAGGACCCATAGCATGACACTTTTATTCCACTATTGCCCAGTTATGAGATGAACACAGCATCTTGTGTCGGGGAGGTTTTGATTAGATATTAGGAAAAATTTCTTCACCAAAAGAGTGGTCAGGCATTGGAACAGGCTGCTCAGAGAGGTGGTGGAGCCACCATCCCTGGAGGTGTTCAAAAAACGTGTAGATGTGGCACTTTGGGACATGGTTTAGTAGATATGGTGGTGTTGGGTCGACGGTTGGACTTGATGATCTTAGAGGTCTTTTCCAACCTTAAGATTCTATGATTCAACATGCAGCCACATCAGAGCTGAGGTAAGGATTTCACTGCTTTTCACCTCTCATTTCCCCTAATTCCCTCACCTTCGCAGAATATTACCACTGCTGGCAAGACCCTCTTGTTTTGCAGTTTCTACTACACATACATATTTCATTAATGTTTGTATATTCTCAGACCTTTATTCTCCTGTTTGCACTTATTGATTTCAACCTCCCTCTGCTATTATTGTCTTCTCACAACTGAGTTATTGGTGTGAAGTATTTTAAACTCATCTGTGTGAAAGATAGCCACAGACAAAGCAAACTGCATTGCTTTAAAGGTTTCTTTTAATAGTTCAATATAGTCACAAATTAATTTTCTGCAAAACAAAATATGAAAATCCTCCACTATAAATAAAGTTCCTGTGAAAAGTCATCTTATTCCACTGAAAATACCATATTCAAAGTTAAAAATAGAGACACTTTCAGGAACAATAGTCTACGTAGGGGTAAAACTTTTCCCTCTCAATTGTATTTGTGAAGTTTAAACTTTTTCTGTAGGTTTAAATCTCTTTCCACCTCCTCTTTTCTTTTTTAGCCAGAAAACCAACAGCACTGGGGTCCCAGTGATGAGGAATGACTCACTCACAAGTGCTGAGTCACAATCACACTGAATACACTCGTACATCTTGATGGAGCATCAAATTCAATAGCTTTGCTTAGTCATTTGAGTTTGTCGCAATTGCTATGATTCACTCAATTCCAAAACTTTGATTTCTGATTTCTTAGTTTTGCTAGAAACATATATTCAGTTGTATAACTCTTATACAACTCTTAAAGCTGAATTTTTGCAAGCCACCACTAATCCTAAGTCAGATCCCAAGCTTCAGACACAAAGTGTGCCACTTATCAAATCCGAGAGGCCAATACACCAGAGCGCACATTGGTTTCATTTGGAACTGCTCATCTCCCACTCCTTGGGCACCTACAGAGAATGCCAGCTGACATCTGAAGATACATGCATTAGGACTTCATCCTGCCCTGACTCATGTCAGCAACAACCTACCATCGGCTTAAAAGCCCGACTTTTCTCTAGGAGGGCTCCTCAGCCTGACAAGGTCAGACACAAGAAGCGAGTATTCAGCAGTTTGTACAGAGGATAAAGTATTTGACCGTGATTAAACAAGTCAATGTTGGAGCGACAGATTTCCGATTCCTTAGTCATTTCAGTTTGTTACCTTTTGTCCTATCTGGAAGTAGATAAAGCAAAATTACTTTACCCAACTGTTTATCTGTTCACCCAATTATTTATATACAGAAGAAGCTACGTTTGGCCAGAACTCAACTAAAGTAATTAATAAATGTATTTCTTTCCACAGGAATTTACAGCAACATTTTATCTAATTACTCCTAATATTTCAGCCATAATCCTGAGAACTTCTCTAAAAGGTTGCAGGCAGGCTAGCATGGGGGGGGATGAAGGAAACTCATCACTGACAGAGGGAAAGGCAGACATAGTAAATAAGTTTCTGATGACTACCACAATGCGATACCTACAGGAGGTAATTATCACCATACTGTTATTTATTCTTCTGTCTTCGGGCACAGTTTTTGTGTTTCCTCACTGTCCATTTCTGCAGCAGCTGCACTTATAAGTTTTCTGCTGGCTTAGTGGTTAATAAGTCTGTTGTGCTGAAGGCACCCGGTCAGTTAAGTACATCTGGAAAATTTTCCCTTATGAAAAGATACTGTGAGGAAGGCAGGGGTCAACTCTGTGGATCTCTAGGCATAAAACAGACTGCACACACTCAGATATAGTTCACAGAAATCCTACAATAAAAGTTGGATGTCTTTACCCTTGCCGAGGGATAACTACAGCTTTGAAGCTTCTTTGGCCAGCTATTCTGACCTTAGCAGTATTCAATAATAGCATGGAAAAAAACTGAAAAAGCCAACTGAGAAAGTAAACATTTGGCCTTTGGTTGTAAGAAATTAAGTTGCCGGCCATATGTTCTCCACAGGCTGCAGGTTCCCAAGTCCTCCTCCAGGCATTTACACAATGATACTACTTTTTTTTAAAAAAAGCCTAGCCAACCTTAGTTACAAGCCATTTTCTATAAAGCGCTGTCCTTTTCCATTATGCATATGGAGTGTAAGTAAATTAAAGACATATCCTGGTCCCAGCAAACAGCTTGAAGATCTCTGCAAGAAGTGCCTTTCCTACAGGCGCCTGAGATCCAGCAAGCTATCCTGACACTATTGCTCTAGGCATCCAAGACCTACTCCTAAAAGATGAAGAAAGCACAGCCATGGGGCAATTAATTCTACCTCTTCCTCCCTGCCTCCACCCAGGTTCAATTACTGAATGTGTGCATCTGTGTGAGCATGAAGTAAAATGCTTCAAGAGAAGGAATAAGAGATCCACCTCAAAACAATTCGTATCTTAGTGTCTTAACACTCACCTTGTTCAGGTCTGATGCAGGTAGAAGGATAAACTTGAATCCAGGCCTCAGACTCTGGTGGAGAGAGTACTGTGGTGGGCATAGTAAAAGCCACGTTGGCATCTGCACCTCCTTTTGAACCCAGAAATGCCCGTTTACTCAAGAGCTGAAAAAGCTCAGTACGACACATAACTAGCACAAAGCTTTAGTGAAGAGTCAATTTTTGACATGCTGATTTTGTTTCTGGGGAGAACAATACTTCAGAAGGAAAATACCAACCACCTTTATCCAAAACTACAACCTCCTTTGTATATAAAGACAAAACACCAACCTGCGCGCAAGATACACACTTGTATTTCTAATTACCAGTGACAGAAACTGTGGAGCAACCAGTATCTTCCTTTTTTCAGAGCTTTGACGTGACAAATGTTGGAAAGCTGCTACTGATATCAAAACTGACCAGCACGACTGCGGCTGGAGGTAAAAAAAAGGCAGAAGATCAGGTCAAAAGTAGCAAATACTATACCTATAGCATATTTTTATAAGGCTCCTGCTTATTTATTCAAACTGTAAAAAGACACCTTTTAAAATACTCAGATTATGTTTTTAACAGGGCTGTCTGCTCATGCAGCTCAGTGACCTTGGTACACAGTAAAAGCCAATACAGTTACCGAAGACTGATTTCAATAACTTTCTGGAAAGGGTCCAGAGCAGCTTTTCATTCTGCAGTCTCTGCATCAAAGACAACATCCTAACATAGAAAAAGGAAGCCAGACTGTAGCTGCTTTTGAAGCTGGTGTAAGAGACATGCAGTTTTCTCCTACCACCACAAACTTCATTACAACCTATTTTCTAAAAGGGGAGTGTCAGATGATAACACCCTATCTACCACTTACCACAGCTACACACCGGGGCTAAAATGAACTACCACATTTCTATTCCTGCATCAAATAGTGCAATGCATGCTTAAGTACAATTTATGGTTTTTTAGCAGTAGAAGAATTTTATTTAAGAACTGTGGGGGGTTTGTCCATTATAGGCAAGGAAAGTGCTGCAATGCTGCTGTGTTGCTTTTTAACGCATTTCATTACTAATACTAAATATCCACTAGTTTAAATATAGTCAATGAGGCAGCTAACAAAATATATTATTCTACCACTTGGCCCATCAAAACAAAACACAAAAAACCCCCACAAAACCCCCCACAACACTGATGATCTCTGCAGTAGCTAAGTGTACCGTGATATTAGTCTATACACACAAATGAGGATGATCTTATTCTGAATACAAATCTCTCCAAGCCTTAAGTGCTCCATCAGGAGTCTTGGACCGCACCTCTCTGCACACAATTTAAGCTGCTTTCTACAGGATGCCAAACAAATATATTCACAGGGACAGAGCATTACTAGAACAAATATCAAGACATGAACAAAACCAGACTTTAACCAATAATTGAATGGAGCCGGTTCAGTCTCTCTTCAGCGATAGCGCTGCTCTTGACTTATTTTCACATCTCATTGGAAACTATTTAGACAATGGACTTTTCATATCTTTGTTCACACAGGACTATATTGTTTATTCGTGATTGGTCAAGTAGTGTTTTTTTGTTCACTGGATGTGCAATGCTTGCAAGGAAGCTTGAAGTAAGGAAGCTTGCCAAAACTGTAGAGAATAAAGCCTAGAAAGATCAAGATTCACCTGTCTGCTAGCGAGAAAAAAAATTTTAAAAAAAATTAAAAAAATCACATCCTTTTAAGGTTTCAGAGCAAACTCCATCAGGAAGGTGCCTAAGTGCACCCTCAGGTCCCTTAAGTGACCCAGCAAGACTTAAAAGCAGGCCTAAGAGACGTGATGAATCAAGAACTCATTATGATACTGCGATCAGGCCCTCATCAGATGTGTCCATCTGGGAAGAAAAGCCACCTACATGGTTACAGATAAGGTCTAAAAATCTATAGTGAAGTCCCTTAAGAACTGTCAGAATTGCAAGAACCTATCATTACTCCTGAGGGGTTTTTTAATTGCATTTATTAAAAGAAAACCAAAAAAACAAAAAACAAAAAAACCACCACAATAAAACAAACATCACAAACAAATCCCCCCAAAAAACAAACCAAAGAAACTAGTTTAAGGGGTAACTTGTATTTCTGAATAAAAACACAAGTTTAAAGGCTGTATAAAGGCACCCATGTCTATCTGCATGGCCTTTTTATGAGTTATCAAGTTCAGTCTTTCTGTCATCACATTTCCTTTTCAAGCACAGGGAAAAAGACAGTTCTCAAGCAGAGACAGAACAACATCTAACCATGTCAACTGATCGGCAGAACTCTGACAGACATCACATACAGATTAGCAAGTATGAGATCAAAATTAGAAAAAAAAAAAAAAAGTCAAGACATTCTTGTTCAAGTAATTACCAAGCATATTGCAGCCAAAGCTAACATTTCCTTACCTGTCAGTATATCACCTCCCTTAAATTTCCTGTCAAGAGAGACTTTGCTGCACACTGTGTACATTTGCAGTTTGGCCTACTTTAACTTACATGAGGAACAAGTACCACACTTGAGGGATATCATGGAAAAATAGTTAGACAAGATGTCTCTACTCTCTTATTCTTGAAGATGTATCTTGACTATCTCCTATCTCTTGACCTGTTAATGAGACAGGGGAGAGTAATCTGTGACGTAAGTAAACTTGTCCCCAAAAATCAGGTCTTCTCAGAAAAGTTAGTGTAACTGCATTGTTGATTAGACAGGTGTTTTATCAATTCCAAGTCCATAGCTTCTCTTCCACCTGCCACCTTTTTCAAATAATAATGAGTACTAGCTAATTATAAATTGTTACAAATCTTGCACAATCACAGAAGCAGATAAAATGTATAAAAGTCTTAAATATATGCTTAATGACATGCTGTAAGCACAAGGAGCAAAAGCCAGTACTTTCTTAATGATTCTATTTTGCAAGTATCATATCACATATATCCTTCATCACATTTGTTCATGCATACTCATCTTTCCCAACATAAGTTTCTTTGAGATCAGCATTTAACTCCTCAAACATTACTACATCTTTCATCAAGGAGTCCATTGTTTTATCTTCTAATAATATTAAAACAACATCCTGCCATCCCTCTTTAGGATCAAAAATAAGGTAGTATTGCTCCTATTTTCTCTACAATGATCAAATCTTACTCTGGTTCTGTGCTTGTTCCCTTTTATGCTCCAGATAACTCATTAGAACTTAACATGTTCTGCCCCTCATAAGAAACCTAATATTCCAACTTTTCTTCCTTTCCTACCTTCACTGTAGATTAAAATATTATGCAGTTAAACTCTTGAATACACTCAAGGCACCACCTAACTCATTTTTACAACAGTGTCAATGAATCCTCCAAGTGCAACCATACTACAAGTTCAGAATCATTCAAATCCAGCACATAAAAAGGGTGATTTTCCTCAAACAGTTCTAGACAGGGGGCAAAGGACCCCAAAACTTGCATCTTCACCATCATGAAATAACTTTTTTTCAGCACCAGCTTCAAGATCCTCAAGCAATATCTAGTGGGGACTCCAGATTAAAAATATTAAAATTGTTTATAAATAATTAAAATTATCTGCTGAGGGGGAAAGAAAGAAAATCAAGTCCTCTAGGACTAAAAAAAACCCCAAACAACAGCAAAAGTATCTTTTGTGATGGAAGAAGTCCCAGACAGATTCAAGCAATACTCCAGTACTTTTCCCAGTACTGAAGACTCAACAACAACAAAACCACAAAAAAAACCCAAAAACAAACAACAAAAAAACCACCAAAAAAAAAGGAAAAGGAAAAGAAAAAGGAAAATAGAAACCCAACATTTTACAGGACTTCTAAAATTTTGATGTTATAGAGGCAGAAGACTGTTCATATTTCCAGCCAAACTGTAAGCAAGAAGCACAAAAAGGAATTTGAGGTAGCTTGTTTGCATGAAACATCCACCTCAGTTTTGTACATCCTAAAAACCTAGATATTTATGTAAATAATGAAAATAAATTTGATAAATATGTTTATGGGCTAATTTCAGTTTTCCTAACATTCTAGAAGCAGTCATTGCTGTTTATGTCACCACATCACTGTTTGCAGCCCAAACAACAAGCAACTCTTCCAGCCACTACCTACAGCCGTGGTGAATACATTTCATAAGCAAACAGGAAAAAATCTGATGTATAGTTTAAAAGTGCTAACATGTCACAGAACACATTTGTACAGTCTTATTTTCAGAGCCATCACAATATGCAGAGTCTTTGCCATCAGAAAACTTGAGTCGAGCAGTATTGTACCACCACGACAATGGGGCCAATCAGCTATTCTCACAGCTGCTTTGCAACCTGAAAGAAGAGGATTAATGATGACAATTCTGCTGACAAGGAGACACCGCTGGCTGGAAAAAAATGTGCCATCATGTTACTTTCCAGCTGGGCTCCACAGACAGTGACACTCCTGTACTTTGTCGTGTGTACAAGGTGCCATTGATCCAATTGCTCAACCTGAGTAACAAAGCTGATGGACAATTTCAGCTTTTCTGTTATCCAGATTGTTAGTGAAGCATCTTTTGTGCTATTTCTGTTTCTTGTTTCCCCTGCTAGATATAACTGTGAGTCTGATAAATCTGTGCTGTAATTACTAACAAACAGCCCAGTTAAGAAAGCTCTTGCCTTACTGTAGTCAGGTAGGGGTAAATTACGGCATCTTTATATAGATAGTGCTGTAAACACAGCAGTACTGCGCACAATAAATTCATATATATTTGAGACCTTTTTAGATAAAGACATACATTGTCCTCACACTACTTTCACCTCCATTTTTCCCACTGGATTTTCAGTTTTTTCTGCACATCATTCCTCAGTCAGTTACAGCAGGTAGCAAAAGTCTTTCATCTTTCACGGACAAGATAAGGTAGCAGGAGCAAGAAAGTTTGGGGCAGAACTGTTGTCAAAAACAAGCTTTCTTTTTTTTTCAAAGGGAAAACATATCAATCGCATTGAGCAAAGACCTGTCAGTGTCTCATCATGCCCATAACAGAATCAAAGTGCTGGAAAAGTTTCCAGAGGTCATCTAGTCTACCCTCAAGCTGGATTATTTATATCGAAAGCAGTATGTATTGCATGGCTAATTCAACCCATTTATAATAAGTAAACATTTCACACAACTCAGAATTTAGTTATACAGTACAAATGATACGGAGAGGAAGGCAGGAAAGCCCCAGTAGAAATAGGAGTTTGATAATCTAACTCTGGGACAGGATTAATGCTTGCATTTCTGAAGGCTGGACAAAAGAGAGGTGAGAGGTATTCTTCATTCCAAAATAGCCCTCTTTCCACCCCCCCACCCCCACCCCCCCCACCCCTGGTGCTGCTCCTTTTTTCTCTAACCTACTCCTTGAAAACCAGAACTTGCTTTTCTGAGGTGATTAAGAGTTGCAGTCTGACCACCAAGGACATTTCTGGCACTCCACCCGCCTCTTAAGGTTTTATCTGGAGTGTGGGGAGCAGCTTGGGATGGTGATAAGGAAGACAACCAGGGGTAGCTATTTGGGTATAAAAAAAATAAAAGTTCTGTTAAAATACAGAAGTCTTTGTATAAAACTTGCTTTATTTTTGTAGAAATTAAAATCCTCAAGGAAAAACAGAAAATATATTTACTCTAGACTGACCCCAAATTCCTTTTTTTTTTCTTTTTTTTTTTCCATTTACAAGAAACAACCTACTCTATATAGAATGCAATAATTTTTGGAAAACATACAGACCTGAAAGCTACAAGTTTTCTTTCATAAAGATGGTAGGGAAAGAGACAGGAAGAGAGAGGCAGAAGGGAAAGGATTTACCCTCCTCACAAGATTTTCCCTCATTTTTCCCCATCCCAGTCGAAAACTCTACAGCCAGGAAAGCCACCTGGATTTAGATCAGCTCTAACGCTGCCACATGCAACCATGTAAGAGGCTTGGATCACGCTAACTTAGAGCTAGACATTAAGCCACTGCTTTCCTCAGTAGTGTCCAGCTATCACGCCATTCATCGTGACACGAACAGAAAGCGGGACTGGCTTTGAAGAAGAACCAAACCAGCGGAAACAGTCCCACGTCAACAGGGTTCTGTAGATGAACTCAATTTTGTCAGCACCACGAAAGAGGCATTCTCACAGCTGCTAAAGAAGATGGATTCCTTCTCATTTTGTGTTACAGAAGAACCAGCTGTTGAAACTCAATCTCTGCCAGTCCAGCACATCTGCTCAATGCTTGCTGCAGAAGGGCACACACAGTGAAATAGAGAGAGGGAAAACAGGGATCAACACAGACCATCCTTTGGAAAACAGAGAGTAAGATAAAGATTTTTGTGTGTCTCTTGGCCACAAACCAAGTCGGAATTCGCTTCTGATCCTTTACTTATCACTATTGTCATAAAGGTTATCACATTCTTTGAGAGATTTTTGCTATCCATGCATCCCTGGACTAAAGCAAATCCTGAACAAATGGCACTTATTATCCAAGGTCCAGACAGCATCTAAACTTGGAAGAGAGCACAGCGAATGCAAACAGGCTCGTCTGCATTTGCTTTCCCAAGACTATCCGTACCTTTCACCAGGATCAGCATGGTCTCCTTCATTTGCGGTAAGTACTATTTATGGAAATCCACGTGGAGCTCTGGGTCCTGAACGGCCTCTGCCCAGGCTCCTCCTTCGGGCTTTGGCCACCATCCATCTCCCCTGAGGTCTGCAGCAAACATAGCCGCAGAGGTGACCATGTTCTCAGGAGACTCCCAGGAGCCATCTGGATCCATAGGATGACAGTCCAACCTTTCCCCTAGAAAGGTGACACCAAGTACACTTCCCCAGTAAGACAAACCCAGATGGCTTTCCCTGGAGATGATATTCCTGAAGACACCATCTCAAGCAACTCTGAATGACTTTGCACAAGGTGTCATGCAGGGGGTCTGGAGGCTTAATTTGCTGATGAATGCACTACTATAAAAGCATAATCAGGTCTCCTGCATGCACACATTGAATTAACTTTTCCCATTGCCAGGCAGTTTGGTCTAATAGCTCCTAAACAAGAAACAGGATTTACTTCCTCTTCTCCTGTAGCTTGTCTTTGAAGCTACAAACTAGCTGAGCTGCCTTACATGTATTTGTGGAAACAACACATCACTCGCTGTAACTGAGTGCTTTAAAGTTCATCTAAAATTTGTCTGGGTCTTTGCAAAACTATGCGTAGTGCCAGTACCAGAGATTCCTTTCTTTTTCTCTCATGTCTCTCTTCTCTCAGAAATGCTAGGATTTTTTTAAATTTTACTTCTAAATTATACAAACCATTTTGTAAGCCAAACCCAATGTATTTTCCTCTCCCCACCCGGAATGCATTTAGCCTCTATCAGATAAAGAAGGCTCTCTGAAAAGAGTCCTATCTACTTGCCTGAGCAATTAATCATTTTAGTAACAGCAGATTGTGGAAGAAAGTCAAAGAATGAACCTCATAAAAGAAAATCCTATATTTTACTGTTTCTCTCTTTAGAAAATAAAGAAAAAAAGCTAAACACCTCCCGCCCAGCCCCACAAACCAAACTGATGAACTCTAAAACAATACATCTTCGAAGCTTTTCTCAACTGGCAAAAGATACTCGATGATTAATAAATGTGTTCTGTAAATAGAAGGATGAACTCCTAATGGTAAGTCACAGTTTGTGCACCAATTTCTTAAAAACCCATGTTAAGTAAGGACATGTTTTTGACCCAATACACTTGCATAAAGATATCACTATTGCTTGAATTGATACTGAATACTGAAAAGCATTTTTTAAAAAGAAAAATAATCAAGAACTCCAACCAGCAACCAAAAAAAAAACCCCTCACCCTGCGACATTACAGTTGCAGTATGCAAGCTAACTGAAATAAGCTGTTTGCTAAAAGGCTATTCAGAGAAGTCCATCGCCAGTACTTAATAGCTGACATGGACCATTGAGTAGGCAAAGCATCTATGTTCTGCAGAGTGAAAACTGCTTACCTGGGACAGATCTATTAGGCTGTGCAGCTTCATTGATAGGAACAGAATTATGGACATGACAGTACCACCAAGGATATTAGATCATAAAGGAATGAGACTAAGAGATTACTGTAGTAACTGATGGACTGTTAAGGCCTGGCAAGTCTATTATTTTTTCCACTCCTGATTTCTTAGCATTGTCATTCCACTGCTAATTACCTAATTAAAGGAGCTGTGTGATATTAACAGCACATCTACTTCTTGTGGAGAGCTGAGAAGTCTGAAGATTAAGAATGCATGGTCTCTTGCCACCTTTGGAACAACGACAGAAGAAACATTAGCAAAAGAATTAACATGCTTTTTGTAAAAAAAGTCCCTGAATTCTCCAAGAACACCAAGTCCATAACCTGCTGACAAACAGAGCACCTGTGAGTTACCCCCAGCCTCAGAACACTGAGCAAACTGTGAAACACAAAGTTTACAATCCCAGTGTAAGATGAAAGGAGCTAACACTTCATGGGGAAACAGGCAATTCATCTGCCATTTCAGGTATTGCATACCAAGGGTCATGGTGTCAGAATATAGATGCAAGCTTTTATTTAGCAGCTTGCAGACAACTGTCAGGAAATTCTGGGGGTGGCTTGATTTGCTGATAGGCTTGGGGTGCAGGCAGTGCTCTCAATGGGGCCAAGAATCCTGGAAGTGAGATGAGTTCACAAATATAAAATGGCAGCAGAACTTGGTGCACTGCTTGGACTTTAAACACAGCATTTATTAACTGCAGAGCTATGTAAGACAATGCCATGCAGAGGAAGCATGAAAAGCTTTCTGGTTTGAACCTCTTCTCTCTAGCAGTGGCGGGGAGGGAGGTGTCAAAAAGTGGGCTGATCCTTCTAAAGTAGCTCAACTTTCTAAAAAAACCTGTGGATCATTAGTTTTACAAGTACTCTATTCCTATCCACTTTGTGCCAAATTGATCAATATCAGCTTATGCCTGAAGCTTAGCCTGATTTACCATATTCTACAAGTGATACTGAGTGGCTTAATTTTTAGGTGTTCAATTAGCAGCATCTTAAAAGAATAGATCTCCTTTTGAAAGGCAAAGCAGTAATTCACCATTTCTAGAGAGCAAAGTACGCAATATAGGTGCCTCGGTGCATAAAATTTATGCATGCCACTGTTCTAATTGCTTTTGAAAATGCTGGCCTTAGTGTTGAGCAAAATAAACAACCCACCAGGACAGTTGCACATGTTCTTTTAGCCAAATTTACAAAAATTCCCCTCATTTTACCTCCTACCATTCCCTTATATTCCCAATTTCTTCTTTTGCCTTGTCTGCAGCCCTTCCAAAACATATAGTCAACACTACCCACAGAGCTGTTCAAACAAACAAAACCACAATACTGGGACAGCTATCGATCCCATCTTTATAATTTTTAGATTGTGCTTGAGAACCGAAAAATGCTTTTTACTTTGACTTCTCCATGGCCAATAGCATCCTACACAGGCTAAAGGACTGATGTAGGTCATCATAAAGGTTTCCTTCAATTTCTTAAATACTGTGAAATTTTTCATTGTGTTACCACAAATTCGTTAATTTGAGTACATATCCATTTGACTAAATGGTCAATTCATACCTGAGAACTGTACTTTCAGTTTTATACAGACTCAGAGGTATACATCCTACCTTTACTTCTGTCAAAACTTTAAAGAAAATCCTTCCAACAACTTCAGTTTCATGATGTTCATCATTACCATTGGTAACAAGCTCAGATTCTGGAATGCTGACAAAGTTTTAACACTTCATAGTGCCCCCTAATATTTTTTAAATACATTGCAGAAACTGATCCTTCACACAAAATGTTTCCAAGCATAGCTTCTAGAAGCCACATTAAAAAATCTGTAGCTTATCAATTTAGCCATGCTGAAGAATGTTTTTACAGCAATTTTTCCCAGTATCTCCAAGGAACATAGCATTTCTCAGAACATGTTCAAATTAAGCATAGTCTCTTAGTCCTTAGAGTATGGGAACCTCCAATTTGAAAGACAAGCAAGTTGCACATGCTGCTGTCTCTAAAAGGTCCAGCGGCAGGTGACCTTAGAAAGCTCCAAAATGTTTGGTCCAGGCATGAAGGACTAGATTTGTCATAGTATTAGTCTGCACTATATAGGATGGAGAGGATTTAACCTAACAGCATACTCAACCATCGAGCAGAATAACTGCAAATTTACTTCCTAACTCATCATTGTGAGTACTACAGCAGTTATAGTTTCCTCTAAATTCTATGGTTGAGATTACCAGGTTGCAACATTTACTGTAACAGCAGAAAATATTAAATCAAACCAACCAATTCATCTGTCTCACGAGCCAAAGACCTTGTCAGAAGTCACAAAACTCCAAATTTGTTCATTCATGCCGAAATCTCCACAGTATATTTTTACTAACTGCACCATCTACTGGCAGAATGTTACAACTGTTTTCAATCGATTCCCCGTACATACAAATTTTGATACTTCAGTGGTTCTCAATCATCTAACAGCCCTTGAAAGATCACAGGCAATTTCTGTGAAGTTCATAAAAGGCAAAAAGAAAAGCAAATCCATTTTCAGACTTAAATTAGCTATTAGCGTGCCTTCACCTCAACTGGAAAAGGGTACCTAAATCAAAGAAAACTGAAATCACTGTCTTGGTTCAACTATTAAAATAGTTTTAGTAGCGCTTCGTCCCCCCAAACTCTTCAAAAAAGAAAATTAAAAGAAAAAAGATCCGTAAGATCCAGAAGACATCTAAATATTTCCAGAGATCTGGTTAGTGTAATATGCTGGGTGGACACACGACACAGGCCAAAAAAGCAGGACCACAGTAACTACATTTTGAAAAAGAACTGCATGAGAAAACAAATCTGGATGGTATGCACAGTAACTGGGATAGCCAAGGAAAATATTATCATTCTTATTTTTAGTTTTTTATGCATTTAAAGCTTACAATTCATACTTATGCCAAAGCAGGCAAAATGAAAACAAGAAAATAAGTCATGTGGGTACCATCTAGCCTATAAACATCAACCGGTGCATATGTTACATCAGTGGCTGATTACCGGAGTATCACAGCAGTGACAGATCACTGGTTGGCTTTCCCCAAACAAAACACTATTTCCCAGTATTTTGCAGTTCTTAGAAAAGTTTCATAATGCAGACTTGATCTGTCTTAAGCTGTATAGCAACAGAAACAGCAAAAAATTCACAGTTCATCTTCAGAAACAGTCACTGAACACAGCAAGCTTCTCCTTTCATTTTTATCAGGTCATTTATATCCACTTCTGTCCTTGCCTATGTTTTACTGGGCTCGAAGTCTTTCCCTACTCTTGCCTGCTGTGCCCCTCCCATTCTTCACTGGAAAGAAAGAAACCAAAACACTGGACCAGTTCTCCGCCTCCTTCTCTCTGACACATCACAAGATGTCATTACTTCTACTTGGAAGGGACATCTGTCCAAGAGGGACACCTTTGGAAACATAAGCTGAAGCTTATAAAAGTAAAAATTAAAAAAAATCCCTCAGTATACAAGTTAAGTTACATTATTAGAAAGTAATCGTGCATCTCTTTTGCACATATCTAAGAGTTTGTTTTCTAATTTCAAGAGAGCAAAAGGCATGGTTCATCTGGATAGTGCCATGAGAAATATTAATTTTTTTACATATTAGAAGAAACACATGGTCATATTCAATACCTTTGGTAGTCTTCACGAACTCCCTAACTAGAAGCACCTTTGGGTAGTATAAATTAATATAAAATGGCTTTATCAAGTACATAAAGCTACTGAGGGACCTAGAAACACTTGTCAGCTTCCAGTAGAGACGCACACCATAACTGCATAAGTCTGTAAGAGAGCAAGACCTGGTGGGGGGGTTCACTGCTCCCTCACCTTTGAGCCTCATTTTCCTTATGACAAGAACCAGGAATGAGAGCTACCATATGCTGCTTGATCTGGAGGAGTCTAGGTCAGAGATCGCAGGGCACACCACAGGACAAGGGCATTGTGCTGTTGCATTGTAGCACGAGGATGCACAGGGAGGAGAATGGAGAACGTGGTCATGCCACCCAGAAAGAGCACCCAGTTATTTGCTGACATACAAGAAATGCTGGCTTCTGAAGGTCAGTGTGCTGCATCGCACCCTTGCTAGGTACCTAGAGCAAGCTCTGTGAATACTTTCCTCACTCTTCCACAAAGCATCCATACCAGCAGTCAATCAGAGGGACCATACCTTTGCTCGTGTTAGAGGGCCAAAAGATAACCATCATATGCAGATGGAAAGAGAAATTATTCCAGGTCATACAAAAGAGCTCCAATTCAAAAATTTTATCTTCCTCTGAAGTTTCAGTCATTGATCTAAGCAAAATACAAGGCTAGATAAATTACTGGCCTTATTCAGAAGGGCAGCATCTATATTCCTCAAGATCTACATTACCACTGAACTGTTCGTACCTCAGAACAAGGGACTAAATAGTCTTCCTACACACACCAATTGCCACTAAATTACCATGAGATCTACTCCAGCCCACACAAGAATCTATTTGTATCCTCACTGCAGTTTTGGCAGTACATCAATTACTTTGACAACCCTCACAACTGTATGAATACGTATAAACCTTGATCCAAAGATGAAATACTGCTTTCATTAGCTTAAAATAGCATTAGATAAGCAAACCTGCCAGCTATATTAGAACACTTTGCTTTTCTATTATGTTCCAGGGGAACCATCTCCTCCCTTTTACCTCTGTCTTTCTGGTAGTTTGCAGCAACACACCAGGGAATACAAAGAGCTCAAAACCTGCAGCAGACTCTCTGTGTCAGCCATGCTAACTATTTGAATGGCTTTTATTCAAATTTAGTGGCTTGCAAACATTCACCGTCCATTTGTTAGGTGAAGGTAAAGTAGTGATATTTTGTTCTGCACAGTTTTAAAAGGCTGATAATTGCAGACAGATAATCATGGGTATAGCCTGTGGCCTACCATCACTCCAGAAGGACACCCTGCTGACCTGTAAAGAGACAGGAATCAGTGTCAGAAAGATGCTGCCTTACGAATTTAAAAGGCTCCAGGGGAGAGGGAAAGGAGGCACTACATACCTCTCAATTTTTACTTCTTCCTATTAGACATTATTTCTGATGCTTCTCTGGTTTGAAAGACTCAGTGACTGAAAAAAATCAATTGTTTGTGCTACGTGTCCTTGCCCCTCCTATCCGTACAGCTCGGTAATTTGTTTCCCTGCAAAACGTAACACTGTCTTATGGATTCTTGAAGTTATATGTGACCAACTACACATCCACTACATGACTCCAGGTGCCCCGTCAGTGCATCTCAGAACTCGGACTCGTACTTCTGCCCACTGCCACTTTTCCCAAACTTTCCAAAGCTATCCATACTATGATCAAAGAGGCTGCTCTACCATGGTCTCAGCCCTGCAGTTCCTACTACCCCAGAAAGGCTCTCCTTCTTGTAAAGAGTACCAAACCTTCAGAGCAGAGTGACGCTCAGCTCTTCCACACTACCGATCTGGGAACCATTATCTTAAAGGCTGAAGTATGAGTCTTCTTCTGTTGTCAGCTCTACATCTGCACCACCACCAACCGGTCTTTCTTTCACCTGGGCTCTTCAACTGCCTCTCTGGCTCTCCAGCCTTTTATATTGCCAGAGCTCTTCCCCCCGCTACAAAGTACACCTGCCTAGAGTATATCAGAGCTAACTGGAATGGGAAAAAAATCAGATGGTCAACCAGAAGTCCAGGATTACAGAAAGTGGAAATTTTCTCTTGCTGACATATTCAAACAGTCTAATTTGGAAGGCAGGTAAATATAGTACCTGCAAAACATCATTGAAATAATAGTTAATATCTCCTTGGTTTTCAAGGAATTGCAGAGGATTTTGACAACAAACAAATTAAAAAGGCTTATATCCCTCTTTCTATTGATATTGCACCTTGAATACTGTAAAAAAAGGTAATTATATTGCTGATCGTGCAGTAAGATTGTTAAAGAAAATATACCACCCAGCAAACACTGTGGGGCAAGTAAATAATCAAAGATTATTTAAGAATAAAAGGTAAGTGGAATGAAAGAGGGAATGGAAGACAAGAAGAAAAAAATATTTATGACAATTTCTGTGATGCAGGAGTATTTCATTATACTGTTAAAATAAAATAGCATTTTCACAATTTAATTATGCCACAGAGTAGGAATGATTTCACTAGAAATTTACAGGCTTTGCTTGCTGGGCTTGAGCAGGCAGAAAGAACTTTTATCTCAACAGTCCCAACACAATATTGCTACACTAAGATAACACCTTCTAACTTTTTTAATTAGTTCCACATGCAACTCCATACACATTTGGAAATTAGGATCCAGAAGAATGTATTTTTCCCTGAAGTCTTGAAAGAAGAAAACATCATTTTGTAAAGCTCATCTTCAAGTACAAGAGACATTAATGTCTGCATTCTCTCACCTAACCTGCACTGGTCTCAGGAAGCAGATACTCGATCTTCCTCCACATAAAAATCAAGAAATAAGGAAAATGAAAATTATAGAAAAGAAGAGAAAAAGTAAGCCTATCTAGACTTAAGTTACACTAAAACATTAGCAGCCACTTGTTATTCCCTATAGATGTGTAGGTTATTATAGCATAATGAGCCTTTTGCCAGTTTCTCTGCCATTATGGTTTCATTAGGATGCAACATTCATCCCGGATGCGCTCCCATTCCCTCTCTGCTGAAAAGGGCTTAGAAAGCTCTAGTTAGCTCAGCAACACAGAAGAAGGACTGAACGTAGGTGTCAGGAAGCAGGGGGCTGCTCCGCAAGGGAAGCCGGGCTGCGGCCATGACCCAGGCAGGGCATTGCCCCACCAGGCAGGGGCAGCCCCACAGAACCTGAGCAGAGCCAGGGTGGGCACAGTGACACGGCCGGGGACCATCACACAAGGTGAGGTAGCGTCAGGTCCAGGGTCAGGCTGGCATGCCAAGCTGGGACTGCTGGAGACAGGACTACCTGTCTGGGCTGAGCTCTGACCACAGCTCCTTGCTACAGATGGAGGTCCCAGGAGAGGCTGTCAGGGTCATTAAGGCTCTCGGCCAATTAAGGCTCCCAGTGTTCTCTGGGCCCTGATAATAGGCACTCATTGCAATGGTGTAATGCCATGACATCAACCAAACCTTATGGCTTTTGTTCATTTGTTTTCTGAGGTTCTACTATGCCTTTCTCAGTAAAAAAGTGCCAGTTAGCCTTGTCTCTGTACTCTGAGATATACACGCTAGCTATTATTTACTCCAAACTGTTTTGCATTTTCCTGCAAGACAGGAACACTCCTCACAAGACCAGCTGCTTGCCTCTCCTGATACAGAGAGCTTGTGCTCTTCACAAGATGTGGAAAAATAAGGACACCGAACACCTTCAACCTTAATTGCAGGACTCCCTTTTCTTCCTTAGTTATAGTCATCGCCTTATCTCTGATCAAAATATTCAAGCCGTAACAATTAGAGATGGTCCTTTGTGATCCAGTTTCTCCTCTACCCTGTGATCGCACTGACACGTTCTGCTCTGACCAAGCTGCAGAGCTATAGGACAGTAGCCAGACAGCTATTTCAGCTGGGATAGCTGTCCTCCCATATTCCAGAAAGACAGCCCCAAAACTGCCTTGACCCTTACCAACATCAAGGGGAATGATGAAATCCTCCATTTTACAGTGCAGGAAGAACACAGGGAAGGTATGTTTTTTGCTTAAAATTCATATACGTACATATTTAGAGCAAGAAATAATGTATGCTCCAGAGTACCTAACATAGAATCATATTTAAATAATGCCATATAGATTGAATCCAGTAACACAAAGGATAAATAAGAGACATTTGGAAGGGAAACACATCTTCCAGAGGGCTAGTTAAAAATATCTTTACATTGCCAAATTTTATTGTGGTTTGTTGTTTTTTTTTTTTTTTTAAATACCTCACCTATCTGTCATAATGGCAGTTTCAAAAAGTACTTTGTAAAGGAGAAATGTACTTCTATCAGGCACAACTATTTTCCTTTTGTCAAAGTGGAATCTATAGGTGATGAAGGTGAGCAGAGGTGTTTGCGGCTGCCTCAGATACTTCCCAGCTCAACTGAGGAGTTTCTAAATGAGAGAACCAGTAGGCAAGTACTGTGCCATCACACAAGCTCATGAATGTGTCTGCATGTGCTTTGTATACAATGCCAGTACAGTCTGGCAAATACAGCAAAACATTTTAAACATATCAGGAGGAAGAATAAAGGAGTTCTTTGGGTTTTGAACTGGTATTTGAGTTCCTGATGTCCAAGAAATTTGAATAAAAGCCTGTTTAAACAACACCTACCCAATATTCATCTCATTGACCAAGTGGGGGACCAAGTGGTATGAGGATCTAAAAGCAAAAGTCAACTGCAAATTCAAGGGCATAAAGAGCAACTTCTTCACCTACACATGATTTTGCTTGCTGAATTCAAACCCACAGCCATCATTTAGACCAAGCATCTTCTAACAAATATATGGAAACAGGACTGCCCAGAATTGTTATTTTACAACACTCGAAAGCATTTTAAGAACTCTTATTTCATGGTGTGGAATAATTACTTCATGTATGTCAAAATGAGCTGATATTCAGGGAGATTAACCCAGCCCTGCCAACTGTATGAATTACACGCTTCTTTGTCTTATTCATCATCTGTGCCTTATTTTGAATACAACTCTAACTGTAACAAACAGCCATGTAAATCTGGAATAAATCCAGTAAAGTTAATGAACACGATTCAGATTTTTACCAGTTTGAGAGTAGTTTGGGCCTTCAGTAGACAAATGGACCACAGGCTGTGAAACAAGCATATTGAGAATGAGAAAGTCCATTTGTTTAAGGACAAGGATGAAAATAAACATGAACAGCTGCCTCTATCACTCGCCAGGCCATCTAAATGAGGCAAAGTTCCAACTGGAAAGAGTTGCACAAATATATTACAGAGCATATGAAGCACTAAAGGCTGCAGAGACAGCTTTACTTTAGAAGTTTCCTGAACTGTAGAGACTACTTCGCAAAACTGGAGCCTGTTCACAAATTAAAATCCTTAACTTTATAGTTATTTGAGTGAGTACTTAAGTTTTGAGAACTTTCTCCTTGGCTCTTTTTTCTCTCCCTACTTAAGTAAATCAAAAGAAATTAACTTAAACACAGCATACCTAACTGGGGCAGGGGTGGCAAAAATTCTAGATTGTCATTTGCATTCAGCTTTAATTTTCTTTGAATACATATATATATATATTTATAAGTGTGTATTATCCCATACAGGTGTAAGGATCCATTTTTTGTGAGCACTTCAGTGTTATTTAGCACCTATCACCCACAGAAATCCTGGTACCCAGCTAGAGTTCCTAAACAAGTGGATAGTATAATTATAAAAATAATACTTCTACCCAAGAAGTTTTCAAAGTTAGCAATCTAATTTAACATTATTCCTATCATATTCAGTGCTGTCCATATGTTTCTACCACCCTCTTCAGTTAGGTGAACACACCAGCAGAAAAGCACTTTCCAGTGGGACTATCATAGTAACAGCTGCTTCAATTTTCAGTTTATACAGAAATTTCAGACAGCCATAGCCGATATATGGTTTCAGTGATAACCAGTAAAAAGCCTTGAGCTCAAAAATCTCCAAAGAAAAAAATCTTCTGTGCCCTGTTAAGTGATTTTACAGCAGAAACAGAATTACTCTCATGAAGCACAAGCATTGCCACTTCTAACATGTAGTCTTATGTCCTCATCCTCCCATCCCTAAGCCTGCTTGCTCTCTGCCATCTTAGCCTATTTTAAATCCAGAGGAATAAAGCAGTAACTCACTTCAGTTATGATCCACAAATGTTGTAACACAAGTGATCCATATCCAGCCTGTAAAACCAGACTGGAACAACAGTTAGCAGTAATTTTAACAGTCTCTCAAAAATTCACATTACAGGCTAAGAAGCTTATTTAGCACAGTAGTTTTCCTTTCAAGTTGAAGTATTTTCTGCAGGAAGTAACTGTCCTGTCTGAGCATCTCAGCAGCTTAAAATACCCTAATCTGTGTCTGTACACTGCAACTAAAAAAAAAAGAAAAAAAAAAAAAAGAAAAAAGAAAATTTCTGGGAACTTTCTACTACTTGTGCACCACTAGTCAAGTGTCAAACCTTTGTAAAAACAGCTCACAGCCCTATTTGCAGTAAAGTAGAGGGAGATGATCTACTAACCAGCATCAATCATGGGTGCCAGGACAAACTGCTACCATTAGCAGCCAGTATAGTGGTCACTGTGCTCTTGGTGTGACCCCAAGACATTCATGCTGGGGCACAATACAGAACTGCAGCAGTCTATCACAGCAGATCTGATTGTGGATTATGTTTTGAAGTGATCTCATTGTCCTGCAGATATCTTTTCACATCATGCCAGGGGAAGGAGAATATGATGCAGCAGTGGATGCATGAACTCTCCTACAGCAGGAGAAAAAACAGATGGGGAGCCGCTTTCCTGATAAAAATAAATCTGCTTTGGTAAAGATGACACAGTCCGTGCAGTTTGGTGGCTATGCCACAGGTGGCTGTCCTCTCTCAGCTAATCCTGGAACACTATATACTAAGCAACACAAATTCTCCAGAAATTTAGGAAGATGAGAAGTAACAAAGCAAGCATAGGGGCATATTGCAGTAACTAAGCATGGTGATCAATATTGTTTCCTCTTTACTCATAAATTATTAATCTTCACTATGCATGAGCAATGCCCAAGGAGCAGAAGCAGAGTACAAACAACACACAAAGCTCTCTTTTGCTAAAAGTTGTCTAATTTGAAATCATATATTTGAAATATCAGTGATCTGAGGGTAATGCAGCTCATTGAACTATGAGCTGCATCTGAATGCAAGAAAGCAAGGGACTGCCCCACTAATTCAGTAAGCTTTGCAACAAGTCCCAAAATCATTAATACTTGGGAAATTTATCTATGCTCAGTAATTCCTATTCAATTACTCAGAATTCAGAACTGCATCAAGAAAAAAACTCTGTCCAGCAGCAAAACTCAATGTATTGTTTTGCTCTGCAGTCCGTGCTATACTTGTTTAGTTTGCTGAGTAACAAGTGCGGCATTTTGGGTCAGTCAATACAGCAAGTTCTCTAAGTCAGAGTGATGCTCATTGAAGTTTTTCAGTAAAAGCTATGAGTTCCTTAAAAAAACAAATGCAGATAGACAGTAATGCCTTCCACCAAGAAAGCATCAAGGTTTTGCAGTCAAGGAAAAATGGCTACATAAGGAAAGATTAATTTTATATTCTTGCAGTGCCTTCTGCAGGTATTGTAAATTTGAAACATCGATACCCTGCTGGAAGCAATTTGACAAGTCATAAGAAGACAAAAAAGGAGCTATATACCAAGCACTGTAATCTGTTGACAAAATGGATAATAGCTGCTCTGCTGGATAATAATAAACTTACCAGCACATTAGCAGATCATCTTTCATTCAGAGGATGTTCAGTCAGTCACAGGCAAACTATAACCCACATCTCTGCATCAAACTGTACACACAAACTATACACCTCTACACCATGTGCATATGCACACACACGCTCCCTTTCATTAAATTGCAACTGCTGAAACAGTCACCAATACAGCACGCTCTCTTCTTGCATATGGAATCCACTGACTTTCTTCAACAGCTGCCAGATTCACCCCACGTTCACTCAGCAGGATGTGAACTTTGCTATCTAAATGGGTTTGAGTGAGTCAGAAAAGCATCTGTCCAGTTACAGTTCTGCTCCAAAAATAGCACTATGCTCATTTCCAAAAACTTCAGCAAGACATGGGCCAGGTATCTTCCAAATCTTAGCCACAAAATTATCTGCATCAAGAAGCCATACTAATTGGTATTTGCCATATTCAATTCATTCCAGCTGCAGGGAGATACAGACCAAACCAAGAAGAGACATTTCCACCGAGTAGCACCATTCTCTCTGACTCTGGGAGAGCCCCAGTACCTTAATAGCTGCAGGTGGCTATGAAAGTCAGCAAAATAAGGCATGTAATTACTGTATTAGTTCAGCTCTAAAGGTCTAATTTAATCTTACCTGCCTAGAACATGGCTACATGCAAGTCTGCTCAGTTCTTTCTACTAAATTAGACACAGTTCCGTTCTTTACCCATACAAGTATCACAAATGCAGTCTTTTAACACTTCAAAAGTCTCCCACATGGCTTTGAACAAGTCAGATAAGGTCAAGCTTCAGAGAATTTAACAATTTTTATACTCTAAATTATTTAATTCAGTCTTTAAAAGCTTGTGAGTATATTTAGCTATTTGGCCAAGAACTGACATTTGAAAACTAGACCTACCATAGGACACACTGAAAAAGAAGTCAGTGAAAGTGACATATTGAAAAAAAAAATTTCAAAACCAATTACTACAGGTCAGCATCAATGGATGAAATCATCTACAAATGTTAATAAAAGACTAAGCTCTCCTCTGAAGCAAGTCCATATCAAGACATCAGGAGGTGTGACTGCATACAAGGGGGAAGAACAAGTTTTGCAAGGGATCTTACCATTCTAGGGCTCTGATCAAGTTTTCTGTTTTCTGTAGCAGAAATAGACACATGGGAAACATTTATCAAGTGTAGGGCACCTAATCAAAGATCTGTTGTCAGACCTCTGCTCTCTGAGCAGTCAGAATAAACCAAAAGTAGCAACTGAAATGTTCTCCTGAACTCAGTTAATTTCAGTTATGTTGTTCTCTTTCTTTTATGACAGGCTAACACTGAATAAAACATTTAAGTTTTTCAAGAAATATCTTAAGGAAGGACTAGCTGAAAAAAATACAGACATTCACTGGTGTAAATCAATACATAAAATTTATTTAAATCCAAGCTCAAGGTGTACAGAAGACTCAATCTATGCACCTATAAGGACTGAAAATACACAAAAGTAGATAAGGCATAAACTTAGGCAGAAAAGCAGATAATTTTACATTCAAATACGCAAAACCACTCTAATTTAGTGAGATCAGATACAAGGCAACAAAAAGTAGATTTTTGAGCTTTAAAAAGAAAAATAATAATCAAACATGTACTTGAAATAGAAATAAGATACTCCTTCTTAAACAGATTAATAGCTTTATTATGTGCTGGACAAAAATAAGAGGGTAATGCTAAGGAACTTACTCTACCTATGCAGTCTGTACTCATGGTAGGGACTGGATCATTCAACGTACGACAGCGTGCCCCACACTGCAGTAGGCCAACAATAGGAAAATAACCCTCTTGCTCCCTCTAAAACATTTATTCATTATTATACATCAAAAACACATCTGAAAAAGCCTAATTTAAGAGGATGGTTGACACCTTTATATATATATTTTTTTTTTTTTTTAAACGAGAAAGTCGAGCCGTAGAGACAATCTCTAGTTGAGCTGAGTCGCATTCAAGAATAATTCCATTGAAGTTAAGAGTGACAGGTTTGTAGGGTTTTTTAAAGTAACAATTAAATTACAAAAATATTCAGCAAAACAGATTCCAGGATCATACAGCAAGTGACAGACACAACCAACACTTGGGAAAACCCAAGGCAGAAGATGGTGCACTACCTAACTGTTCTTTAATGTAAATTTCATATTCTTCCAATATCCTCCAGCCAATTCATCAGCATGGCTAATATGAAGCATGCCTTCCTTACTTTCCAGGAAATAAAGAGCACATGTATTCAATACATATCTGTGGAATCACAGGCATTCCAGGCAATAAAGGTGGTGGCATGCCAGCTCCACTAGAAAAGCAGTTGCTTGTAGGATACACATCAGTCTTGCAACTGAGAGTCAATGAAAACAAATTTTCCTGCACAAAAGCTTAAAAACCAGCCCTCCCTACCTTTATCACTTTTTCTCTTTATAATCACAGATTCATTTTCAGAAAACAACCTCATTTTTTCTTTAGTGTTTTCAAGTGAAGTTCAAGGTAAGGCAGTGCAGCATATCTTGGTCTGGTACAAGATGGAACATAATGCGGCATTTACAGGGTTGTTGGAATCTAGCACTGCTCAGAAGAGCATTTCACTTCAGCACCTACTATTGATTCTGAAAGACTGGAGGGCCAGGACGATCCCACTCACCACTCAAGGCTACGTGCCTTGGAATTGCCAGATTTGTCCATACCAGATTTGGTATGATGTCTCCTTCTTTAGCCTGATTTCAAGTTACTTCTGTATCTAGAGAATGATAGGTGGCACCATTCCCTTGTACAAAGGCCAGTGGATGACTTTTGTCCAAAATGCCCATCATTGAACCTTGTGAGATTTGCTACACCACATTCTGAGTTCCACCAGAACGCTGGGACTAGAAAACAGAATTTTAATCCTAAAAGTGTCAATATGGCTTTCAACAGCCAACTATCTGAGCTCTTCACAGGCCTCTCTGCTTTCTGTTTTCAATGCCCTTCAAACAGCAGAGGTAGTGAGGAAAGAACAATTTCCTAAATCTCTCTCAGAGAAGGAAGCTGAATGAACTCTGGTCTCCAAGACTCATGCCAGCACTCTAGCTAGTGAGGCATCCTTCCTCTCTATGTTCCCCTCTGCTGAAAACTCTTGCCCTACAAGAAAGTCTTTCACTAGCAGTTAATTTACTTGCCTCAGGTCATTCTAGTTCAAAGTGTTACCTTCAGACAAAGGTAAACATCATGAAACCACTCATTAACAATAACAAAACCCAAAACAAACCAAAAAGATATTTGCTTCTGCACTTTTCACTCTGCAACTCTGTCTGCCTCATTGGGATACTGCCATAGGGGCATGCTGTGATACAACATCGAAGCCAATGCTGAATGTCACTTAGTCCCTTGGCAATAACACCGGCAAATGCAAAAAAGGCCAACTGTGTGTTGACATTTTGTGTCCAATTCCCACATTTATACACCTCATTTGCTGGACTCACTCTTTGTATTATTTCAAACTGAGACTGAAAAAGGGTTGTTTCATTTAGGGAAAACGGAATTAAAACAAGAATGAGTGCAGCTGACTCAAGAAAAAAAAAAAGATGGAAAAAGAGCTTATTGTCAAAGTGTCAGACTAATTCTCTGCTTTTAAACTTCTTGGCTCATGATTTTCACATAAGACTAAGTCAAAACTCATATCAACATTCCTGTCAAGTCATACATTTTATGGAAGCAAGTAGTTATTTAATATCATGCTTACTACTATTGCTCATGAAAACTGATTAACAGCCACTTGGTCTCATGGCAGTCCTTAAAGTCAGGTTTTGTCCTATACTGGCACTGGACAGAATTTGTAAACTTACGTGAGTGCTGAAATCCTGGCCTGGCCCATGAGAAACTGAAGTTCAAACAGTCTCTTCACCAGAGACAGGAAAATCTACACTAAAGACCTTTGACAGAAGCTGAGCAAGTTTGAGTCTCTGTATCCCAAATCCCAATATCCAACCACCAGACTTCTGTTTCCATCTCTATTAACTGAAATCTCTGCTCTTCATGCCTTCCCAATATTACCCATTAATTCTATTCAGATCAAGCCTAACTCCAAGATCTCAGAGGGAAATATAATTTCTTACCATCTGTTTTACAGAACACTCCTTTAACTGAACTGTGTATAAAAGTAACAGTATATAAGCACACAGATGTATGCTAGGCACAAACGAAGCAGAAAATCCCAAAAGATAACACTAAATTTCATGAGCGGGAACTTAAACTGAGAACTGGAACATCAAATCCTGATGCAAAAAAAAAAAAAAAGCTGCTGAAAAGCCTTTCTGACAGCGTAGAATTTCTGTCTATTCAGGAGCTACCAGTAACTGTGAAACTCCGTTGTCCTTTCATCAGCCCCTAAGTATAGTCAACCCACAAAGCACAAAAAAATTTTTGAGCACAATTCGCCCCAGTGTCAGTGATCACGTAGTTCTGATACGTCATAGTTTCAATTGCATGATATTTCTCCACTTTGTTAACACAGTGGTCTTTGGAGAATAGAAGCATTACCTAAAATTCAAGATGTAGTGAAATTTCTTTGTTGGAAACGCAAATTGTATTTTAAATTACGTGGTTTGGGTTTTTTAATAGAAGAAATCTACTTTGGAGGTTAAGTTTTGAAAGGGATAAACTGATACAGAAAGAAGAAGAATTTTATGTAAGCTTTCAGTCATCCCTACAGTCAATCCAACCCTTTAATGCTTCCCCCACCAAGTCCTAAACCTGGTTTCCTATGGTTTAGGAAACTACGGTTTCCCGCTATAGAAAACTATGAGGATTTCTTCTAATGCAACACTGATCTGTGCCAAGAAGCAACTTAGTATGGAGTTGCAATAAAATCTACTAACTAGTTAAGGAGCAGAATATCTTTATTTCCTTTAATCAGTGTATATCTGCATTTGATAGACTATCAATTTTTTATTGAAGATGGACTATGCTGGGTTTTTTTAATAAAGAGACTGCATAACAAATTAACATTTTAAAGAAAGCTCAGAGCAGTCTTTCTTCTTCAACACAATTAAGAGCATTAATATTTTCTCTTTCCTTCAATGAAAATAATGAGGTTTACACCTCTGATGTTTTTGGCCATTTTAGCCATTCTTTATTTCTCCAAATATCTGCAAATTATTATACATGAAAGAAAAATACATTCAGGACCTGTTCGTATTGTCCAAAGCTGAATTTATTACCTTCAACATCATTTCCTGGTTTCAAAAGAAAGAGGTAACTGATAGAAGTAAAAAGAGTGAAGAATGAAAGAAACGGATGCAGGCTGAGAAGGACTGCAAACCTTGCGCTTTGATGAAGTAGCTTATTGAAAACGGAGAACACAGCTGAGAGCCAGCCACTGGCACATTAAACTGGCATTAATCAAGCTGAACTTAACAAGGAGAGAAGTAAGGTTTGTTTATTCTCCATCTCCAATTGAACAGTAACAGAAGCATATGCATGAAAAAAAATAGCGTCTTTTTAATTGTATTTACATCCTACTTATTATATCTTAGTGAAAGAAAGACAGAACAAACATCTGAGAGCTAAATCCCTGCCCAAGGCAGGTTCTTTATAGCTGGTCATAGGGAATTATCACCAAAATCTCCCTCATTAAGCTCTAAATGACCAAGCAAGGGCTTAGAAGAAAAATCCCAAGCAGCTGAGAACCAAGTTAAAAGTATCTGAAGCAAGAGGAAAAGAAAAATCTGTTTATATTTCTCATTGCAGAAAAGGACCAGCAGACCAACTGAACACAAGCCCATGACAGGGGCTAACCCAACAGTGGGTTAGTAGTTAGTGATTACTTCTCTCTGCACAGCACCTACAAACACTCACCCAGAACAGTGTCCAGCAAGAGAGACACTGACGAACCGGAGATGGTTCACCAGAGGACACCAACATGGCTGCGGGCAGGAGCACAGGGCATACACAAGGAGAAGCTGAGGGAAATGAGTGTCTTTGGCCCAAAGACAAGGCAGTTAATGGGACCAAATCACTGTCTTCTGCCTCACAGGTGGTTATAGAGAAGATGGAGCCATAGTTTTCTCAGATGAGCACAGTGAAAGGACAAGAGCGACAGTCAGTACTTGCAACATTGCAAATTACTGCTAGATATAAAAAGGAAAAAAGGTTCAAAGTGAGCATGGATCAACAGTGGAACAGATTACCCTGAGAGGTCTGGGGATCTACATTCTTGGAGCTATTTAAAATTCATCAGGACAAGACTGTAAACACCCTGACTTAACTTTGAAGCTAATTCAGGCCCTGTTTCAAGCAGGGCTAGATGATCTTCATTGGTCCCTTCCAACCTTATTCTATAATTCAAGGACTTCCGGTCTTTATTTTTAAATATGGTTGCCCAGTATTATACTCTACATAAATCTAGACAAGTTTTTCTTTCATGTTCTCATGTCCCAAGAATGATTCTACACAGGTCAAGCATCCAGCAGGTATGAAGAAAATAAAGGTACTTCCCACCCAAGGTGTCACATTCTGGTATGCTCATGAACTAGGGCAATGTAAATGATAGTAGTGATAGCTGTCACACAAACAGGTAGAAGAAATGGAAGGATGGCTCATACCAGGCAAAAAAAAAAATATGCAAACAGTTGTTGGAAAATACATCCAGTCACTGTAGCCCCAGCTTTGTAGCTGAATTAAAAAGGATTTATTTTTTTTTTTTATTTCAGATTTGTTATAGCTAGACTGTGTCCTCCAATGTCAGCCATGCATTAATAGCACACATTCCCATCATGAGCTGTCACACAGAATATGGAGAACAGCCTGCACCATCAACTCAGTCATTCTATAGGCTTTAGTAAACTGCACCTACCAAACTGTTTTAACAGAGAAGTTCAACTTCCCCAGTGCCCCTTGATTTGTGTGATATAACTTTGTGGGAACTGCCTTTTGCAGCAAAGATCTTTCATACCTTCTAAATTCAATCTATCAGTTCTACCCTGCCTGGTATGATACTAAATACTTCATATCCCCAAAGAGTATCATCTGATTCCTTCAAACAAAAGACCTCCTTTTCATTAATTAAAAACAAAGAAGCCAAACTAAACTTATTGTCTAGTGACAGAGGTACCATATCTTAAAAATAGCTACTGGGATACTGTGTCATCATCTAATTACAGCAATACTCAGGCAAGTGGAAACTATGCCCTGAGGGAATACAAAATTGCCTGAAAAGCTCATTTATCTAAGATAGTAAGAAATATATGTATTAATGGATTTAGTCATCAGGCTTAAACATTAATCCAGCGTTTCAGTGGAGTATTAAAAAACCCCTTAAGTTTGCATTTGCATCCAACTAACATTTATCCTGTTTAACATAGTTAAATAGGTTCATACTTCCTCTTCACTTCTGTGAAGAAAAACATATTTACTGTTAGAAATTTATTTATGAAAATGTAACCCTCTCCCTGCCCACTAGGTCAATTTACTTCTTGTGAAAACCTACACTTTCCAATGTATTTCTTTTCTCATTAAAAGGTAATGCACACCTAGCAGTCATAGTAACTGCTCTTCTCCCCCAAGAACCCTTGGGGTTGCTTCACAGATTTCTTCCTGTCCTTCAGCTGATTAAGGAAATGTTCTGACAGCACTCTACTGGGAGAAAAAGCACTCACCATCCCTCTGTAGAAAGAAATGTAGTTCTCTGGAAAGTAATGAACAAGCAGGAGGCCAGTTCTTTAGCCTCAAGATCAAGTGACCTTTAAAAGGGAAGCCAAAGCTTCAGTCTGTGTTCCCAAGATGTTATTGTTTTGATTATTACACACACCTACCCTACTCCCTGGCCCTTGCTGCATATCCAATGGATAACCAAAAATCAGATGACATTTATCTTGCTCCCTGCCCACATTCACAGCAAAATGCAAACGGCCCAAATGAAGAAGAAACAATTGTCCCTCACCTCTATGCAATAATTCATTATTTACTCAAAGAGATGAAGGCTGATGTTCAACTCCCTCTCCAGTTGACAGGAAGCATGCCTTCTCCTGTGTGAGGCGAACAAAGAACGATGTTACAAACTGTATTTTTCCAACTATTTTTGATATGGCAACTAAACCTACCCAGGTACAACAGGTATAATATGAGACTAAACTTTTGTGGAAATCAGTTGCTATGCACAGGACCTACTGTTGAGCTCTCAGAGGAACTGAAAATCTTCAGCTTAGGGCAGATTTCAGCATGAAAAGTTATAAAACGAAGATAAACTTCCTAGATATAACCTGAGTTCAAGTCAGAGAAAATGAAGATGCAGAGAAAAGCGACAGTAACAAACAATGTTTTGGGTTTGATACTTGAGGAGTGGCAAAGGAAAGGATTGTGTTGTTCCTACTTAGGCATCAAAACCACAAGTAATTTGGATGCCTGATCTCTTTTTCATATATAGCTGCAGAACCAGTAATATTGCAGACCAATCTGACCATTTAATAATAGGCAAAGACTCCTCAAAAGAAAGTTTATCATAGTAAGACTGACGTTCCTCATCCAGTCAGGATTAAGAGAGTTCATCATTCAAGTCTGTAATGTTTCTCCACAGACAGGAAAAAAACCCCAAAATAATCAACAGCCAGAGCACTGAACACAGCACTGCTTCCCACACCCAGAGGTCTTTAGTCTTGGGAAGGCTCTCCCAACAGAATATCTCAGCAGACTCCTGACAGACTCAGGAACTTATGTGTCAGTACTTCCACTACCAACTTCCATTAGCCAAAGAGATAATAAACAATAAGCACCATATGATTCCCTAGAGCAGAAGAAAAATTAAATCAATACTTATTTCTGTGAAAATGTCATTATTTTCATGGAGAATCAGCTAGTGGTGGCCATCAGGTGCTCACTGCTTCTGCTCTTCAGCCAACAGTTCATTACCCAGTAACAGGGCAGAGAACAGACAGAGGCGTTCTTCCTAATGACTTCCAATACCCATTTCCAACAAATACACATGCACCAAATGCTGCACTTCCAGGTTTCTCTACAATTCATTAATGTTAATTCTCTTAATCAAGTAAGTCATTCTGCAATCAGGCAACAAATTCTTAAATGGAGAGCTTGCCCAGCTTTCCTGAGAAGCCTTTACTTTTATCTCTGAGCAGAAGTCACGAGTGTCTGTCTCGGGTTTTTTGGGGGTTTTTTTTAAAGATCTAGGAAGTTATTTGCTGCTATTCCCAATACTTTTCCCTTACCAGCAAGGCAAGTGTTATTTCTTACATAGCTGTATTATGGCTGCACTCAGGGGTACTCTTTCATATATTACAGCACCTTGTCTATTGTTCTCACTTTTTCCACAGCCTCTTCCCTGCCACATCAGTTTGAAAAAAGAGAGGAACTGAAGCCATAACCTTGGCGACGAGATACCATGCAATATCAGCTGTTACAGTCATAAGTAAAACTCATCCTATTTTCATAGGAATCAGCTGCAAAAGAATGGACATCTAAGCCTTTATCTATCATAATTTGGTAGCAAATACATTAAGTGTACATAAACATAATTGTTAAAAGGTTGCATGTCATGAAGTACAAGGGTATTTGGACATCTTTCCTCATACAGAAGTAGTTTTCAAATTACACCTCAACCACATGCTGAAATTTGGAATAGGAACTTCACAGAAGTGCTGATGAGAAAGGGTCAAGCACAGCTTCATCAGATTCATGGACTCAATTCAATACTTGTGGCTCATGCAACTTTTTCTACCCATATGTATTTTTATATTGGAAGAACTCTACTTTTTAGATGCAATATTCTGTGTCATTTCCTTTGGATGCAATGCTTCAAAGGTGATTTTGTCTGTTTCACATAATCTACTTTTCTATTTCAAAATTTTCCCTTTAATAGGGATTAAATTATGATTTAAATGAAAAAAAGATTACTACAAAGGAGTACTACATATGCCCTCATATCCTCACATTCAGAATCACCAAGTAATTGCAGTGATTATTCTAACCTTGTAATTCAACTTAGAAAGGATGCCAACGGAAGAAAAGTCTTGACAAGTTATCCCTCTAGATAATTTGATATTTTGGATCAAATATAGTGATTTGGTATTTGTTTACATGTTCTCTCGTCACATACAACAGACAGAACTACACCAGTGTTAGTTCTTACAGCTCTTTTTCACAACTGTTGACTGAACCAAGTGATGGTGGTAAAACAGCATAGTACTGGCATCTTCTGGCACAGTTTTATTGAAGACCATGAACCACCTAGGCTGACCAATTCAGTCAGTAGGCCAAACTCAATATTGCAGGCATTGATCAAATCTAGTCCAAAAATACGTATGCCTTCAGCTTACCCCAGGAATGGACACAGACACAGTGTAAAGAAAATAGGAATTTACTACCACCTCCCAAGCATCATATCACACCATAGTTATCCATCAAATTTCAAGCAGTCACGTTGCAGAGTCTGTGTGCAGTGTCACCATCTACAGAATGCCCTACATTTGATATTGTATAATTTCCCAAGACAGACTTGCTAGTGTCTCCACAGTAATGAACAACGAGATCTCAGAAGAAAATGTTCAGGGGATTTTTTTCAGTTGGGGAAACAGCAGTACATATTCAATAGCTGTCACTTATTTTCTGCAGAGCTTCGGTGGTTCTATATGTGATAACAAAACCACTGTTGTGCTTAAATTAATAGCATGCACAGGTGTCTGTTTGGATTAGGCCAAAAGCATGGTTAAACCAGTGACCCTGTTACGTGGTTTAACACAAAAACACACAAAAAAACACCAAGGCCTTTGGGTTCCCAAGTTATTGTCATCACAGATCCTGTCACATTTTTTTATTACACAGAAGATACACTAACACGAGCGATATTATTCAGCCAATGAATGTGATCATTTGACTTTGCATATTTAATATTCTGTTAACACATTCAATTGGCTAAGACAACTTTACTTCTAAAAAGAATGGTGTTGGTGTCCAGTTCAGCATAAAGCCATCAACTTCCTCTCTGGAGATACTTTTACTTCAGTGACAAGCAATGATGTTTTTATATCCTAGGCCACTGGTTTTGTGCTCTAGGGTGATGTTCATGAACTCCTTGTAAAAGGCCCATAAAAGATAACCAAAGAAAACAAATTTCTACTGCAATTTTATGTATAAACCAATAGAACAGAATTTTTAAATAAATGTAAGAACAGTCCATTGCTCAAGCAGACAACAGGTGAAATGCTCTGCACGCCACCTTGATCTAAGGTGGTATGCCACTAAAATGTACAGTTTCACTCCTGAAAGAAGACATCTCCAGACATGGAAGACCACTTTCACATTTGCATAATTGATCATTTGTAATAAGGCCATGTTCTGCAACTTGTACATGTTTTGAACATTTTCCCACAGCTGTAGCCTCATCAGAATCAAACATGACCTTCTAAATATGCTCTAACTCTTCTAACATTATTCAGAAACAACTCCATTTAAATCAGCAGAGCTGCTTGTGGACGAACATGCTGCTGAGCTGAATAAAAGAAATAGGTCTTTGCATTTCTAATTGTTTAGTACCTCATATCTGAGGATGAAAACAGGATAGAGCCTCATGTATGAATTATTTCTCCCAACAGGAAAAACAATGTTGTGATCAAAAAATGTTCAATTCTGTTTAAAAAAACCCCAAACAAATAAAAAAAGCATACACTTTTTTTTTTAAGAGCACTACAATTTCAAGGAATGTATAATTGCTTCACGTTTATCCTCTGTGTGTAGAAAGATGCAGGACTGATGGACTGAACACCAAAAAGCTTGAGCTACTGACTTCAAGCAATCTATAAATTTGTGTGGAATCTTTAAAATTATGAATTATTTAGAAGGCTTCATCTTTCCTCCATCCCTTCATATTACAAATTGGGAAGAATAATATGAAGCTTGATCTCATAAATGACAACAGGTCAACAATCCTAAAGAATGACTGGTCAAAAGACAGACCAAACCTTCTGTTCAGTTCACAGTTAACAAAATATACAACCCCATCTTCCAGATCAAGCAGGCAGGAGAGAAGCTGATTCCCACACTTCCCAAAAGTTAGGGACGGAGAGAAGAAATCTAGAAGTGCATCTGCAGATCTTGCAAAAGCATTTGCACTGCAAGGATTTACTGATGTTACACATTCTACTAAAGCTCATACTCCCACATATTCAGCCAGTTCAGAAATTGAATGAAAACTGAGAAACTTGCTGGACAACAAAAAGAAAATACAAGGAATAAGTTGCTCTAAAAATGGTTAATAACGGGTCAGACTTGAATGGAACAATTAAGTTAGTCTGCTCCTAGACTTTACACCAGCAACAGAGAAAGTTCAGATGAGACACAGGCAGCAAGCTCTCCCACGTGGAGCAGGAACTCCACCACATGCCTTGACCTAGGTGCAATGGCAGTGAGCATTGCCAAGGGAGCATTCACAACTCTAAATTGTTTTTAATCACTACTAAATTAGTTTGTTGGAATTTTGGAACTATTTTACCCCCACACATACACACACCCCCAAGTTCATTGATGCAGAGCAGCTTCTGCAGGCTCAGCAGGCAAGATTTGGAGGAAGAGAAACAACCTGAAGATTTTCTTTTTTTTTTTTTTTTCCAAATGACACATCAAAGGGTGTGGAGCGGAGTAAATATATCAATATCCTGAAGAGCAATGAAAACAATTGATCTGTCAATCTGATTAAATGCATTCATTTTTCTTTTTGAAGCCTTGCAAAAGTCTATAACTTACACAGTAAGAAAACTGACAAAATATAACTATGTGTTTGTTTCTCATAACGCTAATTAAATTACTGCTTCCAAGCAGATCATGTGCCAGGAAGTAGCTTGTTTCAGGGAGTTAAACATCACTACCTAGCCAAGAAAAGCAAAAAGATATGGGAGGCTTCCCCAGTACATACCCTCCACCTTTTAAAAAAAAATCAAGGTTGTTTCTACTTATACATACATAAAATGGTTTCGGATTCTATTAGAACTATTCTATTTATCTTTAACTTTCCCACCTCTCAGAAATCTCTGTCTAAACACTAACATGAAGCAAGGAACTGTCTAGTCAACCAGTGTAGCCCAGGTGATAAAGCAGAGAGAAAAAAGTTTTCCTACTGTTTGCTATGGCTGCTCCCTCTCTCCCTATCCAAACACCATGCCAAATAGACTCCAAAAATCAAGAACACCTCTTCTCCAAATATCCTGACCAACAAAAAAATAAAGAAACATTCTTGAAAACCTCTGAAATCACTGATGTGCAGGGCAAGACTATCTCTCAAACCACACAGAAATATATAAAATCTTGGCACTCAAGAATTTGGTTTCACCACATAGGAGTGATCTGGCCAATGATTAAACTTCAAGGTCATCAGTGTATTGGGTTATCCTCTTGGTGGCTCCTAATTCATAAAGAAGCAGAATTACACAGGAAGCTTTTAATTGAGAAGTGTATTATTTTGGATGGTGATGATAATTTCATCAATTACTGTACCTTTCCTAAAGTGCAGGACTGAAAAAAAAAGCTATTTTCCCAGTTCTGTTATATCTTAAATAGACTGTAATTACTAATCAGAAAGTTGTAGCTTTTACAATTTCTTTTTCTTAAGACTATTCTGAATAATCAGTAGACATTGTCAACTGTCAAATGCTTCTGAAGGCATAACTGAGGACAGGAAAAATTATCCTGATTAACTGCACGGTTGCACCTGTATCTCTCAGACATCCAAAGCAGGCAATTGTCATGCAATGTGATAAGCAGCATCTCGTAAAAGAAAAGAGAAAAAAAAAAAACCCACATGAGAAAAAACCACCAACACTCTCCCCCCCCGAATATTAGCTAATTGGACACATGCTTTCATCCATCAGATGTGGATATAGTTGGTTCAGAAGGAGTCAAGACTTGCAGTTAATTTGCAAATTCCTTTTGTAGTGTGAGAGACCATAACTAACCTTCTGCAACATCATTATAAAAGTATGAAGTCTGGTACAGACAACAGTTTGTTGGTCTAAGATTAGGTAAAATAAATATGAACAGCAGATTAATTTCTAGTTCCACAGTTATTATTGCCCCTTATTTTCCCTTTTGTTTTTCATCTCTCCTCTGAGCTTTCATGATTTCTATAAACTGCTTCATTTAGAAAACACCACGTCTAAGCCTGCTCTCCTTCCACCCCCAGCACCAAGCAAAAAGGCAAGGAGCACACTCACTCTATTAGCATCTGCCAACTTCCTCCAGGCTGCTTCAGGTACAGCACATTAAAAGCAAACACTTGCACAAAGATTTGTCAGCAAGCAGTTCTTAAAGAACATGAATTAAAATGATTGCTTGGCAGATGGGATATTGCAATCATAAAACTGAGAAACACCAATCTGAAACACCATGCAGTTATGCAGTATTTATCCCTGTTACACCTCCCTGAAGTTACACATCACTGAAATAGATCTTAGCTATTAATCAGCCAGATTCTTGCATTTCAAAAGCAACTCGTTGATCATCAAATGACTTCTCGCTGCCTGTCAGGCAGACCCTAGAACTGCCAGCATAGTAACATGCCAGCTTTCTTCCTTTTGCAGAAGGGGTTAGGGACTTTCAAAAAGCAGGATTAGCAGAAACTTCGCTCTAGTCACTTCCCCTTCCAATCCATTTCATTTTTGGAAAAAAACGTAACAAAAACAACCCATCAAGCCTTTTGACAGAATTTTAATTTTCGTGCAAAGATTTCTGTTATTCAGTCATTCCTCCCACCTCTAATGTAACTTTTTTCATTCTGAAGTCAGCATTTGGCTTCAATTAAAAATAATGACCCAACCTAAAAATGTTGCAAGGCAAAACCATGGATCTAAAAAAAAAGGGGGTTTCAAGTTGTGCTGAGATTGTTCAAACTTAAAAAAAAAAAAAAAAAAAAAGAATTTCTTGTAAGAGCAGATCTTTCCAGACCACTCGACCCCAGAGGCTTCAGTGCTACCCTATCTATAACAAGAAAGCCTGAATGAACTCTGAAAACCCTTGACAATTCCATAAGCACCAACTCAGTTTTTAAGAGGTGCTCAAATAAAAGTGTGAAAATAAGGAGGGTGAGAAGGTTAAACTCATGCAGTGTCACAGGAAAGACTCTGTGAAGATGAAGAGTTCATAGAAATATCTGCTTGCTTTTCATCTCTCTCTCCAGACCAAGTTTTCATACAGCAGTCTACATACCTCTAGACAACACTGCACTACACTAAGTCAATGTCACCACTGAGTTCATACTAGAAATTCACTTTTGAACAGGACAACCCAGTCATCCCCACTTCCTATACTTCTGTTCAATTCCTGAAGTGGTCGTAGAGCACGACTTGGATTCCTTTCAGGTGAAGTCAAACCAGAGGTGCAACAACCGCTTATGGGGGCTCATTCCACACGATCAGACTAGAATAGTCTCAGGTAAGATCCCTACACATGCAGCTCAGGTACTGGATACTCTGCACCAAGTGTTTTGCCTTTGAGATCTGCTGAAAATGAGCTGCACTACTTCCCAACATATACACAGGCAGCAAGGGTTCCTCCAGAGGCAAGTTACCTGTGTGAACTCAACCACCAACATAAATGAAATTTTTGAAATGCTCTCACTGGAGAATTTCATTCTTCCTAGTTCTATAAATCAATAAGGTCACAACCAACTGCCCTGGATAGTTGTTATTATTATTACAAAGAATAATGTTTTATTTTCAGAAGCAGAAAATCACACTCATTCTTTTTGCCTCTCTGCCAGAGGCAAAAAAAGTTAACTTCACAGTCCTGCTCTAAAAGCCAAGCTGAATTCTTTGCAAACTGTGCATCCCTCACCAGAGAGCAGTGACTCTATAGCTCATGCCCGTGGTTTCAAGCCAGTGGGAAACCCAGCATTGCAATGGGGAACATATTTAACTAATTGACAGTAGTAGAAATTGAGGGGTGACTCTAAGTCCAGAGAGAAAGTGCCAAAAGTCCAATTTTCATTTTGTCCATCCTACATTAATGATTAATTTTATGTCAACTGCAGTAATTGCTGCTCAGTTCCTCACATCTTCATCACAGCTGGAGGAGAATAAATTTAGAATTAAATATTTACATGAAACAATCAAAACCTGTGTTAGAGTCCTATTGCATACCCACCACTTACTAATTCAACTGCACTTTAGTTAGAACATATACCTTAAAATAAACTTAAAACTTTCAACCATTACATACTTACATATATTCTCAAAATATGACAACCTTCTTCTTCTTAAATTATGTTTATCATAATAAAAATCCTCTTTGCTTCATTTCTAGATGTCCAGCTGTTTGAATCAAATATCTGTCTTTCTTAAGTTTCTAAAAAAGGGAAGAAAAAGCCAGCCTTGTCCTTCAAAAAAACACTCCTGTGTTCTACAAAGCCTTCATTGAACAAAAATGCCTCTAGTCGCAAACACTATAGTTTCCTAAAATAAATCTTCCTTCTTTAAAAATAGGTAACTGGGCTAATAATCTTTTAAAATTCCTTATTATATGCCTGGTTTGTGGTAATTTGAAACATGCAAGGGCAATTGTTAAAATTGTAACAACTCAATACAGAATCACTGAGAGCCAAACAAGGACAGGCTTAGTATGGCACCCCTAATATACCATTTTATTTACAAGACTTTTGGACTTTTGAGATGCAGCAGCCTTCCCATATTCAACATGGTTGTGGTAACATACTGTGATTTATCCTCTGGTCTCTCAATGCTGTGTTAGCAGCTTAATAGCCTTTGGTAAAGCCAAATGCACTGATTGAGGGCAAGTCCCTCCTTCCAAGGAAACCTTGTTCAGCATTCAGAGAATTTTCAGAAAAGCACTGATACAGGGGCCAGAAGAAATGTGGTATCTCACAGTTTCTCTAAGTCAGCCTTTGACACAATAGTACAGAACGAGGAACTGTTTTTATAGAAGCTAAATTATTGCAAAACATGAACAAGTACCAGTTTTTAAAAAAAAAATAAAAATCATCTATGTTAAGTTTCTGGTCCCTCTTCAGTGGCGTGGAAAAGCACTATAGGAAAGTTTAATCCCTGGGTTGCAGCTGGAATCCCTGTTCTCTGAACACTCTTCCTCCAGGCTGCTCACACACATTCAGAGGGGAGCTGCCCCTTTAGCTTCCTGCTTAAAAACAAAGAGAAGTCCTATGGGAGCAGCTGGACAAATACAGTGCAACGGTAGTTTAAGATTCACTCTGTCTTTTGCATGAATTTTATTATCCAATTGCATAGGTCAGAAAAAAATTCTGCCGCACACTCCAGCCCAGCCCCAGAGGGAGCATCCCTGAAGCATCTACCCAGAGCCAGACAACCTACAGGCAGCCTTAACGCCCACACTCACCCTCCTTGCATATCCAAAAGCATTGTGCTTCATCGGATGAGGACCGGGTGGACAGAGCAGCTGTGCACTACACAGATGGTCAGAAGTGCGACCTTTCACTCAGAAGGAAATTCTGAAGTTTATAAACTACTCTAAACTTCCCCTTTGCCAGCTAGGGATTTAGTTTCTATTAGAAAGGAAAAAATCAATCAGTCAGTAGTGACAAACAGAGCTGACCAACAGGCGTGTAAATTCTGCAACGCAAGGTGTGTTACTTGCCAATAACATATTAAATCAATAGCTAAATGACTCAGTCACAAATCAGTACAACTAACTTGGTTGTTCTTACCCATACATAAACATTCCACATGATTTAAAATATGGCACTAGATTTACCTTGGCGGGGCAGAGTTTGGGAGCAGATGAGGTCAGCGCAGTGCTCACGTTCTCAGAGGTCCACCTGCAAATCTGGAAAGCAAAGCGTTCGGTGGCCCAAGTCAAAGCCATCAGTGTATTCCCGCATAAGAAATATTGCATTTTACCATCCACAGCTGGTTATCTAGAGGTCTTTATATGCATCAGTATTACAGATTCCATTTTCCTCACTTTCTTATTCAGGCAAACTGTTATCATCTTAGAAACCGAAGATCATCCTTGCTCTGACCAACTACCTAAGTAAAAAAAAATGAAATAAGGACCAAAAGTTGGTCCACATTTTGCCACAATTGCAGAAGTTATTCAAGAACATACTTAACCTGTTAGTAGTCCTAACAAAGAAAAGGCACTCATATGCCCACCCAGTTCAGCAAGGTACATATCAATGTTTATGTTCACACTGAAAACGTCTTCAGCCCACTAATTAAAACGTCAAGATGGCTGAACAATCAAAATGAGATGGCAAACTTCTAAAAAATACTGATTTTAGATATTGATTCAAACATTTAAACTACATTTACTTCAAGTTTTAGCTAGCAAAAAAAAAAAAAATCTATTATGCATAACACTCTTAGGTGACTGCACATTCCAATAAGAATATTATACACATTTAAACACATAAAGCTAAAATATGCTCATAGAGTTTCACGTTCTTTTTGGGAATAAAGTTTTTAAAGCACTTTCATTACACAAAGGTAATAAAGGTGGGTTTACTTTTCATTGAGTCTTCTAACACTCTCATTAGAAATGAAAGACACAGCTCTTCAGCCTTTTGCCCACCGTGCTCACTGGAACTTCAGCTCTTCAGCCTCTTCTATTCTCCAGTTTTTAATTCCTTAGCCATGTGTTGCAGCTTAATGAAGAGACCATCTCACAGGTACATCAGTGACTTCACTGCGTGTAATATTTATTATGTTCCAGCACAGTAAAAAGCTGAGTGTCATAATCTGGTCCCTAGGGGCCATTCCTCTGTACAGTATATATGTAAACTTCCTATGCATGGATAGGCAGCTTTCATACCAAAAATAAAAGTATAAACCCAGTCTAAATCCCAAACAGATTTATAAAAGAAATTATGTGTGAACCACTGCGTGAATCCCTCTAAAAACAACACTTACCCAGATGTAACTCTAGATAGAATACAGCAACAGTTATCACATATAAGACATGACTTAAAGACAGCCACAAGGAGTGGAAAAATACAGAACAAATTCTTCCAACAAATCAGGAAAAACATACAGTCAAGTACAAGCTATATAAAAAGAGGGCTGAAATATTCCAGAAGCCTGCTTCAGATCTTTTCCACAGTATCAGATACCTCACTCTAGGTATCTGTAGGAAACTCTGTCAAGCAGGCAATTCATAACTAAATCTCTGCAAGAAGTGATCAAGAAAAAGCAATAGAGCCCAAGAAAACACCCCAAGGCTGATTCAAACTACTGTGGACTTCAAGGCATTGGTCTGCAACAATTGATGTTGTACCACAGAGAGATACATTAGAATATATAGAAAATTATTCACCAGCAAAATGATGTACCATTTTTTGGAGATAAACTGAATCAGCATTCTGTTACACTAACTTTCCTACAAGGAAACAGATGAACCTTGACTGCATCCCCTGGCTCACTGGCTGGTGTAACCCAAAACATCCCAAGTAGATTCATCAGTATGTGCAGACCAGCAGCAAATTTTATTTATTACCTACAAGCTAGGTAGAAGCTGTTCTGGAAGTCTCTGTTCCTCTGAAAGGAGAAAATGAAATTGAATTTATACTTGAGAAGATCAAAAGGTACTGTAAGAAGACTGGATAGGATTGGAGCAGTCTATGATGTCCATCCTGTAATCTCTAATTTTGAATGCTCTATGGAGGTTATACAATTTTTACTGAAACATCACAAGCCGTTAAGTTAGAGCTGTAGGCAGAGGCCTAAAGCCAGCCAAACAGTCTGTCTGGACTGAAGTTTTGTTTTAGTTAGAACTGTCACATCTCTAATGTTAAAATAGAATTGTTTAAAGAATTTATGACATGCTAAGTGTGTGAAGTGCGTGTCAAGACTTTGTTTCCAGAACAGGAATATAGATGTCATTTACTGAAAAAATCAAAATATTTTATTTTGAAAGGTAGAATCTCTGCACATGCAGATTCAGCTATTATTTGAGACAAATGAATTCCTAGTTATGGTTAACGAACAAGACAGACCAGCTTTAGTAACCAAATTATAATTGCAGGGAGCCCTACGCTGAACCAGCTTCCATGGACTTCTACTAGCATATGGACACCTATAGTCCTCCTTCTAAAACAGAAACTGGAATACTTCTAAGGTATTAACAGAGGCCAGCACATCCACTGGATTTATGAATGGAAATGACGTGGCCTCAGAAAGACCAGCATTATGTTCCCTGGCAATTCCGTATACGAATAAGAAAGTAACAGCATAAAGCATTTGTGACATTATCCCTCAAAGTCCATGAGATGACACTGCACGTTTGATACGCACAGCTAGGTACATTTCACTCATTCCTGGCTCTCCTTAGATTGCCACGGTAGAAATGTGATAAATTGCTGCTACTCCAATTTTTGCCGAGTAAAATGTACCCTAAGGCTGGGCTCTCCTTATGGGGAAAAATTTGCTCCTCACATGCAGTCTGAACCTCTTGTTTCAACTTTTGCAAGTTGCCTTTCTCCTGCCCATGCATGGGTGGTCATTCTCCTCAATAACCTCCCCACAAGCACGCAGGGCTGCTGCTAGGTGCCCCCAAAGCTGCCCCTGCTCCAGGCTGAACCAGTCCTGGTCCCTCAGCCTTTCTCCACGGGACAAGGGCTCCCACCCTGACCATCCTGGGGGCCTCTGCTGAATGTCTTTCTTGCACTGAGAAGGGGGGTTGTCCACAGCTGTATGGAGTAGTCCAGATATGGCCTAACAAGTGACGAGTAAAGGGGAATAATGACACCCTTGTTCTGCAGTTAATGCAGCTTGACTGTAGGTTTTGTGACCACAAGCAGAGCTGTTGTTCCTCGTGTTTGTTTCCCAAGCTGCATGGATTTGTGTATGTTCATTTTATACGGGTGTCTTTTGCCCAGTTTTATCATTCCTGAGATTTCTGTTGTACCTGTCACTCTGCGTCTTCACCTATGGTATCCTTGCTTCCCATGTTGTTCCTTATTTCAGCTCTCCTCGCCAGGTTGGCCAGCCTAATAAATAAATTAGGAAGGTCCCGGTCCCTTTATACAGTTCCCTCTTCAGGAAGCAGTCACTATCCAGTTTGTATTCTGCACCATAACACAGGCCCCTACCATTTTATAGCTTTTCAGTCTAATAATAACCAATAAAAAGGGAAGCCCAAATAACTTGCAGGAGGCCCAAAATGGCACCACGAGGAGACACACAAACAGGGCACAGGCATACAACAGTTGTGCCCATCATAGCCAATGAGATTAATTAGTATATGAAATTGTTCAAGCGTATCAAGCAAAAAAATAGACTTCTTCTAAAGTGAAATTTTTCACTCCCAGCGGTGACAGTCTGTGCTGTTGTGAGAGTTGTAACAGCCCCCAAAAGATGACAAATATATAAATGTGCTTTTAATCACTGCAAAATGCTGACACTTGGTTCTGTCGCAAATCCTATGGAAAGGCCTCTTTCATATATTGAATCTAACAGTCACTCTCTCATATACATATTTTAGATACACACTGTTATTATATATCAATGCTAATACAATGACTGTTAGCTGTCAAAAGATTTTTTTAGAAAAAGCTTCCTGCAAATTATTTCAAATTGAACTTGAATAAGCACTTCTCTGCAGAAAAGTGCTTTACTGAGACTTTAAAAGCAACTCCGAATTCAATTTCTCTCATAATAAACCTGATGTTCTCTGCTCCCTGACTTCGCTCAGCTCACTTGTAGACATTTTGGTTATTCTTACTCCTGCACCTTTCACAAGTCTGAAGATAAGGAAACACTGCTTTGCTGTGAGGGTGACCAAGGGCTGGCACAGGTGGCCAGAGAGGTTGTGGAGTCTCCATCCTTGAAGATATTCAAAAGCTGTCTGGATAAGCATGCCAGTTTTGGCTGGGATAGAGTTAATTTTCTTCACAGTAGCTAGTACGGGGCCACGTTTTGGATTGGTGCTGAAAACAGTGTTGATGACACAGAGGTGTTTTCGTTACTGCTGAGCAGTGCTGACACAGAGCCACAGGCTTTGCTGCTTCTCACACCACCCCACCAGTGAGTAGGCTGGGGGTGCACAAGGAGTTGGGAGGGGACACAGACAGGACAGCTGACCCCAACTGACCAAAGGGATATTCCATACCATATGACATCATGCTCAGCATATAAGGGGCTGGGGAAAAAAGAAGGAAGAGGGGGACATTCAGAGTGATGGTGTTTGTCTTCCCAAGTCACCGTTACGTGTGATGGAGCCCTGCTTTCCTGGAGATGGCTGAACTCCTGCCTGCCCATGGGAAGTGGTGAATGAATTCCTTGCTTTGCTTTGCTTGCATGTGTGGCTTTTGCTGTGCCCGTTAAACTGTCTTTAACTCAACCCTGGAGTTTCCTCACTTTCACTCTTCTGATTCTCTCCCTCATCCTGCTGTGGGGGGAGCTAGCAAGCAGCTGCGTGGGGCTGAGCTGCCGGCTGGGGTTAAACCATGACATGGCCCTGGGGACATGGCCCTGGGCAACTGGCCCTCTGTGGCCCTTCTTGAGCAGGGGGGAGGTGGACTAGACGAACTCCAGAGATGCCTTCTAACCCCTAGCATTCTGGGATTCTGTACTTACATGATGTTGTCATTTAAAAGCCTAACCCAGTAGGCACATGAAGAAGGAGATTAAAAAAAAAAAAAAAAAGACTACACACTGCACTGTATACACAGGAAGAGCAGGCTCAGTGTTTGCAAGCTGTTTTTTACTATTTTGTTTACACCACTGACTTACTTAAAACAGAATTAATACTTTCTATCTCATGGTCTCTGTGAGCTCTACATTCCTGCCTTACCTCTCCCCTTTAAAGAGAGAAAAAAAAGTATTGACTTTTACCCCTCCAACAAGGTGTCGTAACTGATCTCTCCTGTGCTGCGCAGTAATATTCGTTACTGATGGCCACAGAAAATCTTTACAAAGCCTCAGGGTGAAGTCTCAGGTATTTGTTATGACAGTGATATTTTAAAAAGTGTAAAAAGGTAGTCAGAATGCGAGAAGTCTCCCATAAATTAAAATTATATTTAATTCTGTTCTTAAATCCTCAGTTCTGGCTGCTCTCCAAGAGCAGAAAACAAGCAACAGTTTGTAAAAGTGGGAACCAACCTGAATAACCACAGGTGAATGTCACATACAGTCCAAACAAATCCATTTACCACTCAATAAATGGGAGACTAATAATTAATCCTTCCTAGAAAGTGAAAATTTGGTATTTCAAGAAATCACATTAGATTTTTCCATAGTCATTAATTCATATTTACACCTGATTCCACTGACAAACACATATAATAAAAGGAAAATATTGATCCACTTTATTAGGCATGAAAAGCATTTCATTTTATGCTGGATGCAAGGGCAAATGTAAACATTTTGAAACAGTGGGGTTTAAAATATTTACTCTGAATAAACAATAGTAGCAAGCTGCAAATACATAATTAAATCAAAGTAACAGCATGCTATCCTACTAATCTGGAAATAAACTTCACTCCCATCAAACATCATCACTCATTTAAAACACTTTCATTCCATAGCATTTTCCTTGTACCTTTTTCCTTCATGATCCCACTGTTTTCCTATTTTAAGTCAAATTGGGTTTTGTGTGACCATAAGAAACAAAAGAATAAAAGACCAAGAACAAAGAAAATCAAGAACAACATGAAAACCTACAAACTGTTTAGTGAGGTACCTGAAGGCTTTTAATTGAAGGATCAACAGAGATGAGTGTCATTTTCTACTGCTAACAATTTTTTAAATTATTATGATTAGTCACACAGGATTTAAGAAGTCTGATACTTGGTGAAAAAAAAAAGAGACTGCAAGAGTTAATGTATTTTAAAAAGACATCAAACAAAGAAAACCAATAAAAATTTCTGATTTTTAAATTCATGCACTCAAGTTTGGATTTGTAGCTGCAGAGAGCACTGTACCAATATAAAGCAACTTTACCTGTTTCACTTCGGTACTTGTGGAAAGGCAGTCAAAACAAGTAAGAAAATCACACACACATCTGAAGATACAGACTACACACAACAGAGTTAGGAAAACTTGATCTTCCAGAAACCTGAATTCCTAAAGCATTTTCCAAATTTACTAGAAAAGAAAGTTTTTCCAACACATTCAATATGGAAATGGGGAAAAAAACCCCCACAAACCAAAGTAAAAATGTGGGTTTGTGTCAATAAGTTTTAGAATCACGTAACATAAGGACACTAATTTGATCTTGGCATGCTACAGTCAAAGAAAACAAACTCAATCTGAAGCCAATAAAAAAAGTCAGAGTTATGAGACAGATTTTCTGCTCATTTGTGCCAACTCAGTCATATACTTGTGCAACCACTGTGTACAGGTGTTGCTTTACTGCCATGGTACTGTGTAAGAGTAATAAACATCTCTACTTGGAAGTCTTAATTATAGATGACAAACTATAAATCACTAGCTTGTTGCACCATCAGAAGCCTCAAGATGTGATCCATCATGTCTACATCCCAAGAAATGAATTAATCCCTCTGTTTTGTTTAGCAGAAGGCATAGATTTATTACATTTATTTATGAGCATGATACTTTTGCAAGAAACAATTTAGGGCCGTGTTTGTCTTGAATACTGCTTTTGTCCATTCTTCTGCCCTTGCCTATACCATTTTGCACTGATACCATTTGATACCCATCTTATGCAAGCATAAAACAACATAAGGTGCAAGGGAGTGAAGAAGCAAGTACTGTGTCTCAATACAGAGTGAATCCCATGGGATATTTGCTCACATGAAGAACAATCCTATTCATGAACTTCCATGAACTAAAACAAATTCACAATATAATCCAGGCAAATAAGATTATTAAATGTTCGCTGAAAAGCATCAACTACTTATAGTAGAGTCTGTATATATGCACAAATATTTGTTGTCCAAATCACTAGCTATTGTAATCAAGGCAGAAGTGGTTCTTTAGATCCTCACTCTTAGATGTTACAAACAAGCCTGAAAAACATCTGGAAATTTAACAGCCTCAAATGAACAGTGACAATCACTCTTCAGTGACGATAAGAAGACAACCAGAATGTCAGAGAAAAAAAAAAATTGACAGTTGAAATCAGTTTAAATCCTGGGGTACTGAATAAGAGTTTCTCAAAATTATTATATTTCACCATTCTCTAGGCTCACCCATGTTGTTTTACAATATACTGGTAAAGGTCAGGCATGCAGAACTTGACTATCTTTACTGTGATCACCAACATGAAGCTCTATGTTGTTACTGATGACACAAACGGAGACATTTATAGTCCACCTGAGTAGAAAAAGCCCAAATCCTAGACTAAGTCTATACATATTAAAAAGGCAATGAAAACTGCTTTATTGTTTCCAACGAGAAAGGCATTTAATACAAAGAGTATTCGGGGGATGTTTTGTCTCTCCTTTTTCAGAAGGTTTTAGTTACCAATTATGTGCATTGGCATTCCCAATAGCACAGAGTTGTGGGTTCATGACAGGCCAAAAGCCTGCAAAGAGAAGTGTGGATGTATTCTGGCATGCTAGCACGTTGGAAAAAAAAATCCTGCTACTTGACACAAAAAAATCCCCCAAGTATTACATATCCAAACAAAGCTGTCATAGCACAAGAGGACTGAGAAGAGCAATCAACAATAACACAAAAGCTGCTTAAAAACCAACCAACCAAAAATCTTTCCAGTCTGTAACATGATGCATATTGTCACAAGAAACTTGATATTGCTACTGGTAGTAGAGGATCTTCACTGAGAAGGATCAGTAAGGTTATGCAATTTAGGAGATATTAATCCTCCGTAAATTTCCAGGAAGGGGTTGTGCTTTCTCATATATTATGTGAAGAAATAAACTCCAGATTTCACCGAGTTTATAATCACGCGCTAATTAAATTATAATGTGTAAAATATGCCTTACTGCAATAGATCAGATATTTCAAATAACAGGCTCAGGTCGTTGCTGCCTTAAATCCAATACTGATGAAAAAAACAAAACCAATTACAACAGTAGTAACACTTCCCATCTCTCAGAGGACCAGTATCTACTGGGTAGCTCAAAGGATAAATATTCACAGTGCTCCCCCAGCTACATCCAGTTGCATCAGACTGGCGTTGCCAGGTAAGGCTTGCCCCGTCCTGTACGAGGGCAGCAGCAGACCCGCTCCCTTCATCATGCGCAGGTTTAAGATCAGAAGACACAAACGCCTTTGTGTTGATCCTTGCAGTAAGGCAAAGAAGACTTGGATGGATACAAGGCCTAATGCAATCTGCAAAAGTCATCAACAGCTTATCCGCTGCATTAAACTCTGTGTAAACAGCCAATCTGCTAAAAGCTGGATTAAGTTTCCTCAAATTCTCTGCACAATTGATCCATAATCATCTCAGTGCTCAGTGAAGCTTAGTATCCTACTTTTTTCCATTGATTGCAAATTGCCTGTTCAGCTCCCTAACCTGTGTTTCAGCCAACGCTGTGCTCAGTGGAAACGGCTGTTTGCAGTGCCTGGCTGTTCCAGAAACAGCAATGCAATCACACATGGTGTGCTGGTTCTGTGTTTGATTCCTTTGAGAGGTATCCTTGTTCTTTTCTTTCAACCCTTGGGGGATATATAAATGGAGAGTTTAAACTGAGCCCATGTCATAGGTTCCCAAACATTTGTATGAGAGAGCAGAAGAGCTTGAAAACCTATTTGAAACAAGATTGCTGAACTCACTACAATTAAATGCCCACATACAAGTGCTAGCATCACAAAAATCATCATCATACTTGGAAATAATTGGCAAATGAGCTGGCAAACGAGCTGGCAAACTTGCAAAAGAAGCTATGAATGGGAAGGCCAAAGAGACAACTACCTTCTCCTCCAAACAGTGGTACAGCCAAAGACAGAGGTGGGTCTTTGGGGAGAAATACACGACTTCCACCATCACCAGTGCCTGTGCTTTGCTAATTAGTTTCTAGGACTCATTAGTTAATTCAGTTTCTAGGACTGCCAAATACTTTTTCTTTAGAAGGCAAGAAAGATAGTAGTGCAATTTAGCAATTAAAGTTCTGATGAAGAACATATCCAGGTAAAAAAAAAAGAAACAAACCCAGAAGTGGTTTTAATTCATATTTAATAGCAATTAATTTGCAAGAAGAAAGCAGGGCTGTGTGATCTTGTTAGTGGTGATCCAAGAAAGAAACAATTGAGGTAAATATCAGATCTGTCTGAACTAAAACACTTGTTTGAAACATTTAAACCAACTGTGTTCTAAGGAGAAATAAATAATTTAAAAAATATTTCTGTAAACAAGTTTCAAGAAATATTGTAATACCCTTTCCATTGCCATTTCTTCCCCAAACCAGTAAGTAAGTAGGCAGCTCTGTAGCCTTTGGGGTAGGGGTTTTATTTGTTTTAAACAAAAAAGATCTAGTAACCATTAATTCCTCTCAAATGAGAGGTTTCAGGACACAGAGGTGTGTGCTATTTTCTTTATAGATGGGTCTAAACAAAGATTGGCCAGCATCCACTACGATGAATGTTGTTCTTTCAACTATTTGAACTCAAACTACTTCAAGTAAAATTTGCATGTTCATTTAAACAAATACACACAGGACCTAGCATGCCACTGGTAATGAGAAAATCAACAAAGCCGAGTCTAAAAAATAAATTGATTCAGAGGTTTTTTTGTCAGTTAGAAAGTGCATTGGTGCTTTGTATCTTCCCTACCAATTGCAGTGACCTGCAGGATAATGAATCCAAGTGAAAGGCAGTTCATTTACTTCTTGACTAGTAAATGCATGGTTGCCTTGAGCTCACACAAAATAGTTTTCAAAGGAATCCCCATTAAAATGAAACATATGTTAGTTGTGCTTATATTGTTTCTAGCAGAACAGCAACTTGAAATTCTGAGTTTAATTAAGCTTAAAAATACAACACTGTCTTTAAAACAATGTACTTATACTTCTCATGCTTCCTTCCTCCATCTCTCTCTCCCAGCTTGTCTTTTAAGGCTCAGAAAAGACAGAAAACTTGCAAATTATTGCTAACTTGTGAGTTTATCTACAACTGCTTTCAAAAGCTGCCAAGTACTTTTAAAGTCTCTCTCTTTCTGCTTTAAACTTTTTGCAAGGAAGATTTCCATTTTGCTGTCTAACCCCAGTGATACGCAGGGCCTGCATCTGGCACTGCACAGATGCCAGATTGCGGCTGTCCCTCTTAGCCAACAACACTTTCCTGGTTTCACTGAGCAGAAAGATTTAGGCTACCATCCAACCAGCCAGCAAAGAGCACGCATGTAACTTCAGAAAGTGAGTAGCGCTCTTAACTTTAACAGGCAGCCTGTGTGCTTAGACCTGAGCATGTGTATGTTGTAAAATCACATCACTAGTTTACTACTATCATTTAAAAGTTTATAAGAATCCTCACAGGGCAAAGAGCAAAAAACCCACTGCAGTACTGAATGTATTAATGGCACTTATTATTTAGAAAAAAATGGCAGACATCAATACAAAATAAATTGATGTACCTGTTCACCTTCCTAAAGTAAAAAAAAAAAAAAAAAAAACCAAACGGAATTAAGTTCAGTAACAGAACATGGGCTTCATTCTCCTTGAAAATGCACACATAAGGTACACCTAGTATTTCAAGCTTGCTCTATTTGCACATGCACACAATTATCTACTACAATCACGAATGACAGAACATGAGCTGCACACATAGCATAATTCATTGCTTCACTGTTCATTCACTGGAAAGATGTTTTTTGGTATGTTTATTGTTCTCTCTTTCTTTTCACCCATTCGTGTATGTACTGGTATCAGAGGACTTACAATTGAGGCTTTAAATATCGGGGGAAATCAGGTTGGTGTCTTTTTCCTCAGAGAAACCCTGAAAGCAGAGGTGGTGGGAAGTGCTGCTTGAGCAATTACTCACAGGTTACACTACAGCAAGAGACCCAGAGAAATCTGCAGCAGAAGGTGCAGTGACAGTAGATGTTCCACAGACACTTCTCTGACAACAAGACATTCTATTGAATAAATAGAAACCAAATGCAGCTTTAGAAGTGCTAGAGTGAAAATGGTTGTTGGGTGGGAGAATATTCTATCAAATAGTCATTACAGGCTTGCTCTAGCCTTCTGCCCTCCCCAAAGCTTTCTTTTAGTCACTGTTGAGGAAGAAAAAAAAAAAAAAAAAAAGACTCCTCAAAGACAGCCTGCTGAAAAACTCTTGGACTGTAGTTGAACAATTTCCCCATGACCACCACCCTAATGTCTTTAGATTCACATCTAATTATTTTAATTTTATTACCAGAAATTATGACTTTTTCAGGAATAATTGCTGTGCAGGAATACAAATTCTGCCTTTTTCTGCCACTTTCTAAGACATTAGACTTGTGCCTTAAATATCATGGCACAAGTTTATTAAAAGAGAGAGTGGTAAGTTAGCTCAAAGAGCTTGCTACTACAATTTAATAGGTATAATAATAAAATCTGAATAAACAAGTCACATTAGTACAGGGTACATAGGTACTATATAATACAACATTGTGGTGCATGAATAAGATATTAATTATAAGATCACAAATTCTAAATACTGGATAAAGGATTTTTGCCTTAAACTATTTTAAAAATACAAAACTCACACTAGACTCTTTAGTTCAAGTTTACATAAGCTGATGGAAAAAAGCTAACTGATCAGGAAAGGAATATAATCACAAAGCAGCAAGGCAATTTATGCAGGTCTGGAAGAAACCAGCAGAAAATAAGTATTTATGGGTTCTAAGTATTACAGGCTCTAAAATAAGTATTTATGGGCTCTACAATAAGTATCCACGGGCTCTAAGATCAGGTCAGACTCAGACTAAAATTCAGCCCAAACCAAAGTTTTGCAGCCAAGTTCTGCCCTTCCAAAGCCAGGTTTTATTGGCGAGAGCAGCTGACAGAGCCTCACCTACAGCTTTATAAACGGCATTTCTGCAAGCCTCTTCCACCTCTAAAGGAAGTCCTGCCATACTGTAAAACAAACTGCAGTGCTGTCTGTCCGTCCACTGGCACATCCCTTTCATTCGCATGGCGCTCTTGCGTTTGAGCGGTGCTCAAGGACTCACAGTGGGTACATTACAAGGGCAGCAGGAGGGAGCGATTCACGATACGCGAGGCCATCAATTGATTATTTTACATTTAGCTCCAGTAGGCAATCGTAGTAGCTACACGCTGAGCCATGGCAGTTACTTTCTAAGCAAAGACTTTCTTAAGTGAATGCGCCTGCACTTTCAAAACAGCCTTGCCTTTTTTTAAATAATCTTTTAAAAGAAGAAACATATCCTGCAGAAAATTGTTTCTTCTTTCAAAAACTTCTTCCAACTGCAAGGATTTGACAGGTATTGTAATTTCACTAGGACAGCTACGGCACACAAATCATCCCATATATATTCGTTCCATTCATGTTTTAAAATCTCTGTTACCAGCTTCTCTGTAGGTGCCTTCCAACTTACTGCCTGCTCTCCTGTTTTCTACTACTAAAGCAGATTCACAAGACAAATATTTTGTGTTACAAAAAAACTTCATCCTGCTTTTGAGTCTAAGTCTGGCCTTCTCTTTGCAGTTCAGCAGGGGCACACTGCAGAAGGCAAGGATATTTCTAAGTTCTTTTAACTTACAAAAAGTGTACCACAGTCCTACAATTAAAAACCTTAGTAGATCAATATAGATGCTTTTCTTCAAAAATACCCCCATCCTGCAGGCTACTATTTTGGCTTTCATTTTTTAAATCCAGCTTTGATAATTTTGAAAATATCTCTCCAAGAAATACCATGACTGGCCTCTCATGGCAGCTTGCAACAAATTTACATGTTGAAACTTTGGAATTAACAAAGAACATGAATAGTGCATTTCCATCACCTCTACATCTCCAGCATCCTGGCAAGCCTAAATTAACTGTCATTTAGAATGCCTTCACTTCTAATTCATTTTACTCTGAAAAAAAGCGAGCAAACCTAAGAGAAACTCAACTGGTCAAGTTCACAGAAGGACAAAAAACCACCAAACAAGTCTAAGCAGACTATTAGAATGCATGTAGCATATTTCTAAGTTTTAGAAGTTTCAAATAAACTCTTGCAATGCAGCCCTTCACCTCATACAAAAAAATAACTGAATACAGACATTTCACAGAATTATTGTGCCAATCAAGTTTTTCAAACAAACAGATCTGGAAAGTTTTGCTATTTCCTAATGGTTAAAAATGTGGATCATCCCAATTACCAGAAGAAAAAAAAAAAAAATAAAGTTTGCCATGCTCTCATTATAAAAAGAGATTATTCCAAGCAAATTAATAAATACTTAAATGGCAACCACAGTATATTGCTTTGATCAAAACTTTATATAAAACAGGAAGTCTGTAAGAAAGCCTACGTCTGGCACTTTTCCTATTTAAAAATCAAAGTTCTTTCCACATTTCTGGGAGTAAAGCTTGGTATTTTCTTGAGAGAGCAAGCTGTTTGTTTCCCACCCCCACTTTGTTAATTAACCTTACCTGGTAAGTCCAAAGGAAGCACCTGTAGCTTCTATAGTAGCAGCTGGGACTGGACCATTTTGTTTACAGAACCTAATTCTGCAGGAAAGTTGCAAGTTTCAGGGCATTGCAGAGCCAGGTTTCAGTACAGTTTTTTTAAAAATACCACATAAGCATTATTTGTGACATTTCCTATCAGCTCTTCTGAAAACTGCAAAATATCCTCCTCATCAGATCAAATAAGTTGTATTAGCAACCAAGAATAAAAACAAGCACATGAACAAGCAGCTCTCCACACAGGAGACACTTTGAAATGTGCTATAAATGCAGATTAGAAGCAGTAATGAACATTCAATTAGGAAAGGTGGCAATTTTCTATTCCAGTGTTTTAATTAGGGAACGAGGTGATGGAAGGAGGGGGTATTGGGAAAGAGGAATGGTTTTAACATTCAAAGTTTTAGCTGAGTCTGTATCTGAGAAATACCAGAAGTAGGCATAGTCCAGAAGTGGGCTCACACCTAAAACGTCCACCTGAAATTTCAAAGGTATTTTTGCTTTGTCTCAGTGAGTCACTGTGTCAATATCATGAATTAATCTGATCAAAAAAAAGAGTGAATTTTCTATTTGTTCACGAGAATGGGACATTTTCTTATGTTTCCCTAGGCAAGCAGGGGAAGACAAGGACTAAATCCCTTGTTTCACTCACAATGTGCCACTCACCCCTTTGCTACCCAACAACATAAACAACACATGAGAGGTAATAATTGTAGCGTATAGTTCTCAAACTCTCAATACTTGTCAAACTGTGTATACACCAGAAGAAAAGATTGAAATCATGCTCTAAATTTTAAAGAGTCTTCCAAGCGAGATTCAGGAACCACAGACAAATAAACCCGACATCCACAGTTCTTCAGAACAGCAGTAGGGGACACATCCATCAGCATGACCCACCAAAGAAGAATTGGCATAGCTTTTGTCAAGGGGAGTCACACCTCCCAGATTTCTACATTTGAGGAAAGATTCAGGAAGAAGGTGGACAAAGATCCAGTTGATACAGTCTACTCAGATTGCTGAGGGCAATTCAGAATAATTTAGAAAGAATATAAACAGCCAAGGGAAGAACTTCACATGGTTTAAATAAAGTGAATAATAAATAAGCATTAAATGTTACAAGACAGAAAAGTAGCCATTTGTTTGCCTACTCTAATACCTCAGTGGAGGGAAAATACCTTGCAGTTCCATATATTCACAAGCAATCTAAGAAAAAAAGAAAAGGTACAAAAAAGTGGTATTACAAAGTTTGCTAGCACTATTACCTTAAATCAGGAAAGTAAAGGCAAGTGCCAATAGGAAGGAGTTCCAAAAAGAACTCATATTATTATGTGAACAAGCAGTAAAACAGCAGATATGAACTAACACAATGATGCAATCATTTAGATTGGAAGGAATCTCTGGAGATCATCGAAACCAGCCGGTGCTCACAGCAAAGGTCAACTACCTCAAGATGGTCAGGAACTTGCCCAGTTTAGTTTGGAGTATTTTGAAAAATTGCAATTTCACAACCATTCTGGGCAACCTGTGCCAATGTTTGACAATCCTCAATGTGAAAAAAAAAGGTCTTATATTGAATTGAGAATTCTTGTGTTTCAGTTTGTGGCTGTTGTTTCCTCTCACAAGCACTGTGTACCAACAAAAGATTCTGGCTCTGTCTTCTCGTCACCCTCCTATTAAGATAGTTAAGACAGCAAATAATGTATCCCCCTCAAGCCTTCTCTTTTTTCTGGCTGAATTAGTGCAGTTCTCTTAGCACTTTTCCTCGTAACATCATGTGCTCCAGCCTCTGACCATCTTCATGGTCTTTGCTGGGCTTGCTTTAATATGTCAATGTCTGTTTCATTTTGGGGAACTCGTAACTGCACACAGTACTGCAGATGGGGTCTCACAAGTGCTAAATAGAGGGGATTAATCACTTCCCTTAATCTGCTGGCCACAGTCTTGCAAATAAATCACAGTACATGGTTCACCACAAAGGCATGCTACTGACACAGTGTAATTCAACATGAAGTGAGGCACATACCAATAAAAAAAAGAATTGTGCACATATTTATGAGCTGTGAATCAATTATCACTCAGAAATAGTTAAGTTTGTGTTTTCTATGAAAATATCAGCCCGGGTTTTTTTGTCAGTCAGAAAAAAAAGTCAAACATTGGCTACCTTCTGAAGGGAATCTCAGACATGTCTATAAAATGGTAAGTAGAATGGACACACCCTCTCCAACACGGCAATTACAGGCATTAAATGAAACTACCAGATGGTAAGTGCAAAAACAAATGAAGGAGATACCACTGCACACATTGTGTGATTCAGCTGTGGAGGTTCTTGCCCCAAGTTACTATGAAAACTAAAAATTTGTAGTCAAAACCAGGATAGACAAAACTGGGGGGGGGGGCGGGGGGAGGAAGTATATCCAGGTTGGACTACTAAATACAAAGACATTTGTATCTCGAGACACATTTGTTTTGCGATATCCATAAGACAAATCAATGGAATTTAGAAGACTGCTTGGCAAAAAACATCCTCATCTATTTGCCTTAGACTTAAAAATCTTATGTAGGCATCTGCTATAAACAGTCTCAGACAGAAAAAAGGACAGATGAAACTCTGGTTTCATCTACAACAGGGTTCCACTTACAAATAGACATATCAGAGGTATCTTATGTAAGATCTTAAATACAGGTCTTAATCTGACACTTCACAAGCACAGGTAGGCCTGTAAACACCAAAAAAAAAAAAAAAAAAAAGAAAAAAAAAAGAAAAAAAAAGAGGGAAGTAGCTCTGAAACACGAAGGGCTGGGAAGGCGCAAAATACATGATTTCTTAACCCAAAAAAAAGCCTAAGACAACCATACACAACTGGGATACGTGCCAGTTTTGTCAAATTGTGTCCAGTTATTTATAAAGATTTGAATTCGGAATAAGAAAACGCATGGACAAACTTGAGGAAAAGAGGACATTGTGGAGAGAAGACACAGATGAGGAAAAAAATTACTCCAAATGTTCAGTGAAAAAAGTGGCTGTGAAAGAAAGGTCTGAAACCAGAAAAGAACAGTCCTCTGATGAAGTAACGGGAGAGACCCTTTCAGTGCTAGAATAACAACAGAGAAGGAAACCAGGAAAGGAGGGGAGAACCACAAAACAAGGGACACAAAATTTGACATCATGCTAATAGGAGCAAAAATACAACAAAGCTTTCCTTTAGCTCTCACATTTCTTAACTGAAATTGCAACAGTACTGACGCAAATCCCTATTTGCATCCAAGAAAGCAACCAATAAAGATAGGGCAAGGTCTTATACCTGAGAGATATGAGCTTGTGGGAAACTACTCTTAGGAGAGAGACGCACAGAAGGCTGAGGAAAGAGTGAAATCAAGCAGGGGGAAGAGCAGCACAATACAAGGATCATCACAACATTTTTCTTCATTCTGTAGGTTCATGATAAACACACGTAATTTTTCACAGACCTGGGCTCCAGTGAACTTCTAGTCCAGGTAAAAGGCTTCAAATATTTCCAGAAGTGGCTGTAAAGAGAAGAATACAACATAGACGAGCATCTGTTAGGAGCGCTCATTCTCTGAATGGTGCAGGTCATATCTGTAATTTAAGTCTGAAGGGTAATTTAGCACATGTAACGTCCATACCTTTGTGCAGTATATAAACTCAAGAATTCAGTGATCTAGCACTTCATTTTCATGATGCACTGAGATATAAAACATTTTTGCACTCTTCATCAGTATAATCTACATTGCCCTAAGTAATGATATATCAGTGCCACCTTACATCTTTCATATGCAAACTATTCTATTCTGTTAATTAGCATAATTTAAGAATTATTGATGGAAAAAGTCATGTTGCATAAATAATGAATCTGCTCAGAAATCATAGCTTCTAGAAAAAAACTTTTTGAGACTAAAATTCTGCTTTGCACTGGAATAATTTGAGTCCTAAACGGTAACAATTCTATTTTAATTTGTTCACCTTGTTAAAGAGGTAACTTCAAGTAGACCTTCACTTCTTGCTGATACTCTAGCAAGAAGTTTTGTTTGTTAAACATCAAAGTTTCTGTAGGTCTCAGTGGTATAACTAAGCAGGGTAATATTATCAGCAATTGAAAGAACTGGAAAAAAAAAAAAAAAAAAAAAAAAAAACAAACCCTCCTAAAAATATTGAAGGAAACTCAATTTGCATATAATAAGATAATGCAGGGTCCCGTTTCAATATTGAGAACAAACTTCTAATTCTGCAGGAAGATTCTCCCAAAACAATACTATCTGACAGAAAAGGTCAGAGAGTCAATGAAATAATGAGGCCTCAAGATGGAAATAAATAATAAATAATACACAGTTTTATACCTTATTATGCAATTTTGTACAATAAGGTAATTTGTAGTGTCATAATCAATCCTCCTACATGATAAAGTCATAAGCCATCAATCTGTCATCAAAATGACAGATTGTGATTTATTTTGAGATTATTCAGCTGTCAGCTACATAAGCATTCTGGGAAATGTAGTATAAAACATCCCTCAGCTAAAGTATTCATGCTGAGGTGAAAGTAATGGAAGTCATTCTGAAAAGGAATGCCATAAAGAGGAAGAGGATTTGCACAACAATCTTTAATCATTGCAGTTACTTCTAACATATTTGCATACTAAAAGGCTTCACACAAAAACCTGAACTGAAACACATAACTCTTATCAATGAGCATTTCCACAAGTTGACTCTTTCTCCCCAACTATTACAACATTAGAATGACAAACAGGCGAATACATCTGCCGCCTGCCTCTGTCAATATACCGCTCCTGAAATTAGGTTCTAACGCCACAAGGTATTCATCATTAACAGAATCTATCTCAATACAAAGACTTCACTCCCTGCCTCTGCTAAAATAGTCATTTCAACTGGAGAGAAATATTGGCAATGCAAATAGAGGGTAACAAATACAAGCGGTAAGAAAAGATTAGTTGCACTGACGTTATGCACATTGTACTAGACATAGACGATGTAATAGATTTTTTTTTTCCCCCTCCAAGTCAGACTCCTTAGAAGCAATTCATCTTACTGGGGCAGTTTTTTAACAGCTGAACTATTAAAAAGCCTTAATTAAGGTGATCTACTTACATTAAAGTATTTTTCTATTCTGGCCACCCACATTTTATGGCTCTATATGCTACAGATTTTCAAAATGTCAAAAAGTACCTGCTTGACAATGGCTTTATTTTTTTGGACGGGTGAGGGAACAATTATTTTAGTCATTTTATTGTAAAGCACCTTGCAAAAACAAAAAGGAAGGGTTGAAAAATGTTAAATGAAACTCTGTAATTTAAACTCCTGTCTTGACATTTCAGAAAATGGTAAAATTAAAAAGGCAACAACCATACTCTTTACAAAGCTACCCATCTGAAAGATTTATGATAACTCAGTGTTTTACATGAGGACACCAGAATATCTTGAAGGTGTCAGCATCAGAAGCGCTGTAACGCAGGAAGAGTTAGCCTACAACAGAGCCTGACCACTTGACACAGTGATTGGATCCAAGCACTGCTGTCACCAGAGCTTGAACCAGTTGCGTTCCATAACCATGCATTACTACCTTCTTAGGAGTTTACTTCAGATCAGCTTTTATCAAATAATAATTGCCAGTCATCTCTGGTTTCATCATTCCTCTCAAAGGGATCCTTTCCTCCCATCGGTCCCTGAACAGATCGCAGGCCAAGGGGCAAAATGAGATGGTACCTGTATTCAATGTGTGAGATAACAGCACATCCACTATTTTCTTGGAGGTAAACATTACTAAACACAGCTACTTACAGAAATAAAGCCTTCCAAAAAGTGGAAATGGGGCATTATTAGTCTAAAATAAGAAGGCAGTTCCTCGTCCCCTCTCTAGTTTTTGCCAGGTGAGGAAAAGACTACAAAGGACACTGAGGAAGATACACTAAGCGTTCGCATTCTAAAGAAACACAAAGACTGCATAAGAGACTTACATTATTAGATTGCCCCCTTTATAGCAGTCATTTTGATTGACAGATGATTATATTTCCATTGAGTCACCCCCCTATTTCTGATGCAATTTTTTGTTCTTTGCACGTACAACTTCTCCCCGTTGGCCAAAGACAGCCTGCTTTGTGCTGCAGTTTTATCTTTATTCCCACGTGCTACAATGCCTGACAACGGGATTCTGAGACAATATTGTTTACAGCGCCTCACGTCGTGCAGATAATTATGAGTTTGCATGAGTCTGCATTGTCCCCATCTATCCATTTATTCAAATGCATACCAAAACCAGTAGGGTGCACTAAAGAGATCCAACTGAGTCTACAACAAGAATGTTATTGTGCCTCCCCAAGAAGGAACATCTACTGCTGTGAACAATTCAGAGCCTTTGAATGGCATCAGCATGCAAGAAAATGGAAAATTACATATCAACGTATACCACAGACTCAAGTGCATTTTCCAGCTGCTAAAATAAATTACTCTCACATGCACGACAGAGAACATTTGAAACAAATTATGTCATGCAAATACCCGATTAAAACCATCTCCACTGAGTGTAGTATACACCATGCAAGGAGTCACTAACACTGGAATATCAAATGTGTCATTTTTGGGAAGCATTGCTGCCAAAGAATTACCATAATTTCCTGATAATAATAATAAAAAGGTTTATAAGCTGTTCAGCAACCACATTTTCCATAGCACCATAATGAATTATCCTCAGCTTCCATTCTTACTAGAAGTTTGCTGTTACGATGCACATCTTGTTTCTTGTCTCAGAAAAGTATGTAGTTCTTGCTACCTGCTAGAAACATCTTTCAGCTGTCACTGTGGCACTGCATACTACTTAAGGTGAATCTTCATATTGCAGACACCCACTTGCCATATTATTGGGCTTCCTCACAAGCTGAACTATCCTGGTCCATCAGGTATAAGAAATATTGTACAGTTGTGTGACATTACAGTTGTGTCTCATTTAACCTCATCACACACATCAGACTGGCTCTTGGCTACCTTCAGATGCTGCACATCAATTCCAGAAGCAGTGTAGCTGGTAGATTATTATTTTGTTTTAAATCAGGAGGAGGACTGTCTAGTAACTGAGAATGGATACAGTTTTTCAGCCTTGGGGTTGCTTTTTTAAAAAATTCAAATAATTCAACACTTTGTTGCATGTTGCGCAGAAGAATTCAGAAAAATACCCAAGCTGACACTATGCTTGCAGTTCCAGAGCTGTATCGACACAGTCCTATACGAACACATTAAACCCGTGTTGCTATACCTATACTATTCTTTGAACCTGCACATGGATCTACAAATGTCTTTGAGCAATGGAGTTCTGTTATCTGTCTCAGAATCATCTTTTGCATCCTGAAAGCAATAGTGCACCACAACACTGCTAACACATCTTAAGTCAGATGTCTTTCTCCACTGCACTGTTACAGAAATGGTGAATAAAGAATATGCCTATAGTGAAAGATGTAGAATGGAGTTATCCATGTTAAACATCTAACTATAACTTTCCCAACCTTTTTACCTTTTCGCACAAGCAGGAAACAGAACAACTGCATAAACAGAAGCACTGACCTTGGACTCTGGCGTTCCTTAGGATACTGTTCCCTCTTGCAAAGACCTTTCCGGGGTGTTTTGGTTTCTTTTTACTAATTGCCAGTTAAACAAATGCAGTCAAGTAAGAACACATTAAACTCTTTTTTCAGTTTCTAAACCTTGGCACTTCAGAAGCTTCTACCCATTACTTCATCATAAGTCTTAAGAAACGGTGGTAGATTTTTCTAAGCTGCTGCCATTGGTACTAGCAGCCTTCTCACTCTCAATAGGTAACAGAAATTTCAGGTCAGCATTTAGGTATAACAGAAACAATGATGTCATCACCCCCAACATTAAGCACACAAAACGACTCTTTGACAGTGATGGCATAGCATCTCAATAAGGTGCAATAGGGTTTGGAAATTAACTGGGAAAAATGCAAAACAGAACAAAAATGCAATAGCCATTTTTAAATGGGATCATGCATCTGTTTTAACAGCACTGACAGTAGTAAGATTTATGACTTAGTTATGTTCTTCACACTTAACAAAAGATAAACAATCCAAAGTCTCCTCAAATATACACTGTCACTTCTCCTTTCCATGTGAGAGTTTAGGATATGGGGGCAATGTTGCTTGTCTAGTCGGTGCTAGCCGGTGACCCATTTCTTGCTTTAGTTCCAAATAAAATTTTACTACCCAGGAATGGGTAATTCAGCATAAAACACCAGCTCAGTATAACAGGTCTTAAATAATGTATTTCAGATACTTTTTAATTTTCCTGTGATTTGTAAATCTTCAAAATTCATTTAAGTCATACACTCTTGCCTGCTTTCATTATCATGCAGTCAGACACCTGGACGAGGTTGGGGGACAGTAAGGAACCACATTGCCAAAGGTTGCACTGCCAGAGGCATAATACAAATTATCAGATCTTTCAAAGCCTGTAATAAAAATAATACTTGGGATTACTCCTTCAAAATTTTGCTTTTTGAAACTTTTAGGTAAAACGGAACATTTTCTGAATCTATCCAACTTCACGCTGTGCAGAAAACTGAGCAGTTTGAAGGGAGCACTAGACAAAAAAGATATCAAAGACAAATATAGAAGTTATCTGCAGAGCATGGGTAGTAGAGTTTTAAAATCTATAAAAGCTGTCGATTCTCCGTTCATTGATCAAAGATCTGCTGGCATAAAAAACATTTCAAAGCAATCTCTTGCTTCAGCTTAGATGAACAATTATGTTTCAACCATACAAACTAACAAGGAGAAAGTGAAACGTAACCCATTTTTTATGCAAATCTTAGCAGCAAAGTCCAACTCTGACCCCACTTGCACATTTTACAGTGGAACCATCCTGACTTTTCCACCCAAAGAAAGCAACTTTGTATATACTATAGAAATGAATGCAGCAGGGTATAGAAACACTGGGATTGACCCAGGCATAATGAAAACAAAGAGCCTGGAACAGAATTCCCTGAGGAGACAGGAACTGCTAGATGGTAGCTAGGATTCTACTGAAAAACCATCATTCAAGGCAAAACGTGCAGAAGCCCAAAGGTCACAATGAGTACGAACTAGAACTGCACACTCAGTAACTACTTCTTTGGCAAGTGACTCTAGGGCAGTAATAAGCAAACACATCTAATCAAATGAATCCTGACCTACAAACTGGAGATTGCTCAGCAGTGTAACCACATGGGGAGAGCAGTTACTAGGAAAGGAGATTTGCGTGACTACCCCTAGATTTACTGCTGCAGTTTCAAGATATGCTGGCTGGGAGGCAGGAAAGGGAAACAATACGAACTTCCATTTTTCTCAACCCAGCAAAATTGGACCCAGCCACTTTTAGAATTCTTTTCAAGAACCCACTTCCGATTGTCAACCTTCACTTCTCACAAAAAAAATTGGGGGTTTGGACAGAGACCTTACAGAATTACCTTTCTCACAGTAACCTGATTAGGAACCATTACAAGGAGATGCATTTTACCATTTCATTACATGACTGTAGCTGCTTCAAAGCAAGACCAGTCCTTCCTACGTAGTGCTGGAAAGACAGAGAAAGAAATTTTCCAATAAGCAAAGGAATAAACCTTCTCATAAAGGCAATGAGGGAAATGTGAATACAAAAAGCAAATTATGTATCAACAGAACCTTAGACTTTTCAAATGTATGCTCACGTTTAACAACGCATATCACTTCAGTCCTACAGGGATCAAACCCTTGCACACAGATAAGCTTCTGTCAATATTCTCAGTGAATAAAATCTGAGAGTATGGGAGAAACGTGGTGATTTTGTTCCCAAAAAGCCAAACTAGATGTATGCATAGATACTCAAAGTGAGATTTTGTAGTAGATGGTACCTTTCAAGTCACCGGTTAAAATCCAGTCAAAGAAATTCCACATAGCCTTCTTTCACTACTAGATAAGATATGCTACCTTATAGTTATTTCAAGGCAGCAGGATAAGATCAGCCACATAATTGAAAAGCAGGCTATAAACCGCTTGCATGTCAAAACCTGTTTCTCCCCACGGTTAACTGAAGATTGTAATCCAACGGCAGGTTTATGCTGCTGCAGGATGGAATTTCTGTATGATGATGATGATGATAACTTGCTGCATCACCCTTGGTATCTCTAAGGGTAACAAAGCTGAAAGGACACAACTGCTGAGCTACGTGCATATGCCTGGAAGTGACATTTCCACGGCAAAGTTGCTGATGAACCTTAGTGCCACACATGCTGCACCATTCTTGATCTACTTAAAACATCTCTGCCTGAAGGAAGCACTTTCCACAGCCTTAAATTAACTTAAAATGCAAACTAGGAAAAACATCGTCTATAATACCAACAGGAGTTTTTTAAACTCAATGAATACGATTAGCCAATTTCAGTGCAAATTACAAAATTCCTTTTAGTTTAAACTAACTAATTAAACTCCCTTACATGTTAACATTCTTAAGGCTAAATGATTAGTATGCGATTTCTTCTACTGAATCAGTAAGTCGCAACAGAAGCTAAGCTAAACATTTTCACAAAAAGACCCTCTTTTTTCCCCACTCCTTATTTTACAGCCTGAAAATTCTACTAGCTGAGACAAATCTGTGTGACTTCTCTCGCTGTCTGTCACAAAGTTACAGGAGTGTAATATGAAAATATGCATTAGTGAAAGTTGCAGGGAAAAATGCTGGTTTATGATTTATGTCCCTTACAGAGCAGAAGGCTAGAAAGTTCACTAAGTCCCTGTTGCCAGATTGCAGCTACCATATATATTAAATTCATGCTTCAGTTCACATTTTCCTCACCAATGGCTGAAACCTGTTCTATAAACTGTCCAATTCTGCCCAGCAGTAAGCAGATGCTACCAGTGTGACATATTCTGTATAAACTTTGCTGTTTTACAAGTTTATATTATACTGGAATCTTCTGTCCCTCAGTTGCTTTAATCCACTGGGCAGCTACTGCTGTTTTCATCAAGGACATCAGGAATCACCTCACACCTTGGTAAGACATTCAGTTCCATACTTGTGGGAAGAGATGAAATCAGATTTATTGTAGTCACTATGTGGCCAGACCATTTGCCTGACACTGATGAAGCTAAAATAGGTCCTAGCAGCTCCCAGCAGCAAACCTGCCAAATAGTCAGCAGATAAATGAACAAGGGATATCCCCCTGATCCCCTCTATGGATACCACTTGGATTAAGATAAGACAGAGACAGTATCTGATGTAAAAAAGCGTGGGAAGAAACAGGTGAAGAAGCAAAAGCAGTAAGAAAGAAATAAGAAAAAGAGGTAGAGGTTGAAGCCTGAAGTATAGAACTTCTTTCCACTTTCAGCTGCAACCCTTGCATGTGCCATTACATAGTGACCTTTTTCTTGCAGTCTCCTGCTGCAGTTTCCCAGGAGGAGCTCCAAAGATTCACATTTGTTGACTACATTTGTTGTACCAGCCTTACATTGCATTTCCTGAACCCTCAACAGTGGTCCATAGCACAGCAGACCAGTATCGTCAGTAACGTAATTAAATCACAGAAGGGCTACTCCAAAACTCCAGTAAATTACTGCCCAGTAAATTGCCCAGCTCACGGTAAACTTTGCATTCTGAGAGACATCCTGGAAATAAAAAAAAATTTTAAAAAAAAAAAAAAAAAGAAAATGCACCTCTCCATAAGGACTACAACAAACCAGTGGGTTCCATGGGCCATCCGCATTGACCTTCTGCTTCCACCCAAACTCCGTCTTTCTTCTGGGACTCGTTTCATGACAAACTCTTTGACGAGCTCTTTGTTCTGCCTTGATGCAAGAAAGTTCATGGACTTGGAACCCTTAGATTTCTCTCACTTGCCTCTATGCACCTTAGCAAGCTACCTTCATGGGAAAGAAAGAGGTACATGGGAGAAGCCGAGCAAGGGAAGCAGTCATTTTCCTCTAAGACAGCAGAACTCGGTGCTGCTCTACACAGGAAACATTGGCAGCGACCAGTCCCTAAAGGCTATCAGTTGTTGCCCATTCTATACCCCCTTAGTAGTGAAGAAGTTCTTTGTTTCTTCACACAAACACCTTTAGAAGAAATGCATATAGCAGGAGAGGGAAGGAGAGAGCAGGTGAGCATATGTAAGACAGAACCATTCAATGAAAATAGATTACAATGCCAGCCAGCTATTTTGGGGCCTTGAGAAGCACCTTAATGGTAGAAAAAAATGAATCTTAACTGCAGGTGACCTTGCACAGATGCCAGCTGCTGCCAATGTGAAAAATACAAATGAACTATCATGGGCCATTCTCTATGAACAAGACTTCGTGTGCGAGTTAGTGTGTGTTATTTTATATATCATATTGAAACACGAAAAGGAAATGAAAGGAATGAGATTGCTCTACACAGGAGCTTTCTGGAATGCCAAATGTGCAAAGATAGCAAAGGGTGGTGGGTGCTTCCATAGGGCTAGGGAAAAAAAAAAAAAAAAGAAGAGTAAAATAAGAAAGTGCCCTGTCTGAAATTTGCTGCAGTGATATGACATAGGCTTCGGTGGGGTGGAGGAGGGGAAATTGAGAGCTAAATAGGGGGTGGGTGAAGGGAAAGAGACATTCAGTGCTTACAATCATTTCTGTGTCTTGAAAAACAACTTTCAAAAAACTTAGTCTTTGGAAAAAGACTGTAGATTTAAAGGAGCCAGAAAATTATTCACAGCCAGAAAAGTTATTATGATTACTTGGAGATAAAAGTACGTTTTCACACACACAGATACATAGGTAGAGAGTATGTATTTAAGTATGTCTACACTATGAGAACATAAATGTAATGAAAGCTCAGCAAAAATTATTAATGAAGGACAAAAGGGGTAAATCAACTTTAGTTATTCTTATCTTGAGAAGAATTACTTTTTCAGAGAAGAATCTTAGAGGAACAAGCAGCTGCTATGATAGTCAAAAGGTGTCCATCCTTTTCAGTTGGATCAAGCAGTCATAAATTTGGGGCAGTCTGCTAACATCTGAGAATTAGTTCTATATAAATTCTGGCATAAAAATAAAAAGCAAGAATCAAGACTGCTTTTACGCTAATACTCATGTACTAGTTGGAAACAGATCATTTGCTTAAATCAGATTTTTAATAGTCAAGGCGAAACTATCAACACAAATCAGAAAACTTATATCATCTTCCTCTTACTGAATGTAATTCTGCCCAGTTTCACTGCTAGAGAATTTATTTCAGCTCTCAGAGAGAGATGAGATTATAAAGAATATCTATACTAGAAATCCTTACTGCTGAATTAGTAGGAATAAACATAAAAAGCTGAGCTAAAGCACCGACCGAAACTCCAATTTTAATAAATCGTGGAATAAATGTCCCATGTAACACAAATATGGATGTGCAGTCAGATTTACAGATGGGCTTCTCTTTAGACTTTAGAATTTGCAGACATGTTCCTCTTTGCACTGAAATATTACTGTACACAATTTGCACAAAATTACTGCAGATGCAAAATGAGGGACTAAGACACAGCAGAAGAGTCTCAGAGTGCTCTGTTACAGTAAATTACAATTTCACATATAATGTATTTAGTAACATAAATGGAAGGCCCCGAGTACATTAGAGATTACACTGTACTTAAAAACAGCCATTGTAGGGAGATGCCAGGAAAAAAGCCCCTGTCTCTCAAAAGCAATAAACTTTGTGGCACTGTTTTTTTTCCAGTTTTGTTTGCTGGCTGATGAGAAGGAGGCAATGTATGAATGTATTCATCAGTAATGGATACAATTTTGAATTGACGTTTTTGAGAAAGAACCCCCTGTTGCAGGTTGTCTTTTAATGGAATAGAGCTGCATAAAATAATGTAAATTTTTTCATATAAAATAACAACAACAGGTTAACTAACACTTCAAATTCTAAAGACTATACTAAATTAACCCACATGTAAAGGTCTCCGGCTGCATAAAACTGGAGTCCGATACTTGAGTGCTGGTCCTTCAGGAATACTGAGTAAATTAGGCAAGAAACCTTGTGCTCCACAGATAGAAAAATTAGTGAAAATTGAAGGCCTTTTGCTCATGCTTTGTACATATCAAAGTCTGTTTACATAAATTTACCTGTGGGAAACTAACTACTACTATGTCACTCCTGCCAACCCCACACCTTGCTCAATTTGTTATACCATCCTAACCTCAAGCTTCACTTCCAGCAGTCTCAGACTGGTTACAGGCCTAATTTCCAATTAGCTGAACCAATCATTTCATATCAGATGAATCTTTATTCTGCAAAGTGTTGAAAATCTTTAATTGAGCTTGGAACTTTGAAAATATGTATATAATTGATTTCTTCAGGATACCATGGAGGGAGAAGTGAAGCACAAAATGGACTGTTAACACTAGAATATCACCTGCTTAAGACACAAGAGGAGGTAGGATTCAGACATAACTCTACTGATCCCAGAACAAAACATAGATCATAGAATCAATCATTGAATCATAGAATGGTTTGGGTTGGAAGGGACCTCAAAGATCATCTAGTTCCAACACCCCTGCCGCCATGGGCAGGGACACCCTCCACTAGACCACGTTGCCCAAAGCCCCATCCAACCTGGCCTTGAACACTCACAGGGAGGGGGCAGCCACAGCTTCTCTGGGCAACCTGTTCCAGTGCCTCACCACCCTCACAGTAAAGAATTTCTTTCTAACATCTAATCTAAATCGACCCTCCTTCAGCTTAAACCCATTACCCCATGTCCTGTCCCTACACTCCCTGATAAACAGTCCCTCTCCATCTTTCCTGTAGGCCCCTTCAGGTACTGGAAGGCTGCTGTAAGGTCTCCCTGGAGCCTTCTCTTCTCCAGGCTGAACAACCCCAACTCTCTCAGCCTGTCCTCATAGGAGAGGTGCTCCAGCCCTCTGATCAACTTCGTGGCCCTCCTCCAGACTCGAATTTGTGCCATCATTCTTCTTTTAAGAATGTATATAAGCTGTAAAACTGAAATGCTCAGATTAAAAAAAAGGAGCAGGATGTCAATTACTTCTCCTACTTGCTAAAGATTGTGTATTTCCAGTTCAGCCTTTACTACATGTCCTACAATGTATGAAAGCAGATACAAAACTTGAAAGAAAAAATTACTAAATAATTGTATTATTCCATTACTTATTCATTCAGTGTCTTTTCAGGATATGATAACATCAGCATTACCAAATTCTGTCTTTTCTCACACACAAATATTCCACTCTTACAAATCTACTGTACAACAGAATTAAAACTGAAATTTTAAGATCCTTATATACATGTGTAAAAATTACAACCAAACATGGTGGACATGTAGTATAATTACCATGACTTTTTTTTTTTTCCCCCACAAAAACATTCTTATACTTACCATATCATACAGGTAGCAAACTTGGAATAGAAAGTTTTAGTTTCAGAGTACCTCACCTCTCTTTTAAGACTGTTAAATGTTTTAACTAGGTATACCTCTCTTTGCACATTTCTTACAAAAAAAAAAAGGCAAAAGTTGTAAATCAAGGTGTTATAAAACAAATGAGGTAACAATGAACAAAGAATCACTGATAATCACAAATAAGAATATCGCCTTTACTATTTCCAGATTTTTTCCAAACATTGAGAATTTTCAGTATATTTCTAAATATGTTTTTTTTATCTTTGTGCCTTATCTCTAGATTTTTCTGAACATCAGGAAGTTTTTTTCAGCACATTTGTAAAAATGTATTTTTCATCTTTGGTACGGAACAAATATTGATGATACTGAACTCTGAGATAAGCTAAGCATTTGCCCTAGCTTAAGGGGTTTGGTGGTGGTGATTTTTTGTTTAACAGTTAAATACTTTCCAATCCCTGCAGACTGATTTATGGTATTTCAGTGAATAAACAGGACATTGCCTACCTATTACACATTCTTCCCTACCTTGCATTTTTTGGATAAGATTTCATCGAGACAGCTGAATTTAACTTCGTGCATGACTGATTTGGGAGAGAAAAAATTATTAACATGCATTCCAAGTGGTCTGTATGTAGAACAAAAGTAATTCTACCTACTAATACATGATCAGTATCTGACTTGTAAGTGCATTTCCCTTCAAAAGGTTCATCTCTCTTCAAAAAGAGATAATAAGTTAAACCTAGAAAGAATAACTCCCATTTCAGTTTTCTTTGGTGTGTCTAAAACCATTACAGTTTTCAATTTTATAATAAACACTTCCACAACTGAAGTAGCATTAATACAAAGTAACATTACTCCTTTTTCACAGGCATTTCAAAAGAGGCACAGTGTGAGAAAGGCTCCTAAATGGTTTAAAATTTGAAGTAAGAACCGAATAAGCAATGCTTGTGAATTTCAGTGCAATAAACCTTTCCTCACCACACACAACTCAACAGTTATCCGTGTTGCCATCATTTCCCATTCTGATTTATGGTGGAAGCAAAAGACAGGAAACAATGACAGAATTCAACTTTTCATATTAATGCCCTTCCAACCCACTAGACACAAGCAGGGATTAAAACCCATCGCTTGTTCTCATTTTAATTTCTCAAAACAGTTTTTTCTGTGCAGTTTCTCAAAACAGAATTTCTCTGTGCAGTTTCTAATGTAGTTATATTTGAGCTCAGATTCAGTTATCACAACTTAGTGAGTCACTGTGTATCAGCTGAGCTGTAGTAATATGCCAGACAGGCAGAAGATCAAACGCTTTCACCTAAATCTCCATCTAATTGTTTGAATGTGTTGGAACACCTGGTAAATACCAGGTAGGCTATAATAAAATGACTGTTGGTGGACAGTAACTCATTAAGATATACTTAAGATATATAACTTGATCACTTGTCTGGATTCTTCATCTGAAACAGTATTAATCCATTTCAGCTCACTGTATCCTTATTACACTATGCATATATTTTTGCTAAGTACTCAGTCACTAGCATCAGACAGGCATGCAGCTGAATTAAAAAAAAAAGATGACAGTACTTGTCTCAAAAAGCAAGCATACGACAACAGTTTCAATGAAATCAAGACCATAACTAAATATCTAACGGATGAATGCAAATCAAAACATGCCTGCTAAATAGGGAGAGAGAGGCCAGGCAGGAAAAAAAAGTATCTGCGATGAGGCTATCCACCATACAACTTCCTTCTGTATTCAATCACGTGTATCAAAAGCGCATTGGAACAGAAATGCATTATGAAAGCAGAGCTAGTTCTCTAACAGAAATTACAAAAAGATGGGAAGAAAAACCGAAACACCTGAAAGGCCAGTTTGAAGAAAAATGCCATGATTACTAACCTACACTACAAAGACTTCAGAAATACACAGCTGCTGTTGGCTCCCCCCTAAAGGAAGTCAATCACAGTAAATAGCAATGACTCCAGAGCGGCAGTGTTAAAATTAAGGGCAATTCTTCTGATGATATAAAGGAACACAGTTCCAGCTTGTAACAACAGAAGATCACATTAAGTGCCCAAGAATATTAATGAATTGTTCAATGAAGACATTTTCCATTTACAAGTATCCCTTTGGAAAAAAAAAAAATAAATCAAGAACACAGAACATGGAAGCATTTAGGTACACAGCAGACATCTGGCAAAACAATGACAAATGGCAGGATTAACATTTAGATGTAGTTCTATTAAAAAGACAACTCCTCCACTGTTGGAATAATCTCATAAAAGCTCTTTCATTAAATCACTCTTTCATACTAACCAATTCCTTTTCAATGCAATTCAAACTCATTATGTCAAATGAGCACTATTATATTTGCAATAAAATAAACATAAGTACTGTTTTTATGCTTGCCTACGAGGTAAATCACCCGTTTAAAAATATTTCAATTCTATCTGTTGCAGAGTACTTAAACATACGCATTTAAGACTTGGTGGTGGTTACTGTCTTTTTACTTGGATGAGTTGGTCCCTGAAGTGCACATAAATACAAGTAAAATCTTTAACTTTTTAATTTTTTTTTCCATTTACAAGTGCTTATACTTTCTCTCACAGAAATTGTCGTACTACTTGGATAAACGATGCAATTACAACAAAGACATTGTCCTGTCTTCAGTATGGAATACTAACAAAATCATTAAAAGCAGCTGCAAGAAATCCTGAGGCACTAAGAGAAAAATGTGGTGGAAGGCTTAGTGTCACGACCAGTTGCGTATTTTGATGATCAGATTTCAACTGGTGCCTCCCTTTTTCCTGTTTGTTCTAAAAATTGTCTTTTATACAGCAAGACTGGGACACCCAACTCATCCTACTGCCTTTTGCACCAGGTATATAAGAAGGGACTTAACAGAAGATTAGCCAAAGATTTTATCAAAACATGTAGGCATTTGGAACAGATGCTATTTTCTTTCATGAAAAGGACCAGCGCAGTTACCTAGTGTCATCCTTTTTCTTTGTGGAGGTTCAGTGTACGTCCTCACTTGTACAAAGAAAGGAAGATTTGAAGAAATGAGAAAGAGTTGAAGAAATGGAAGTTTGAGTGAAGCCATGCTTAATTTTCCAGGTTTGATCATACAGGTGGTAACTACTGAATTTGCTTCTGCTGTGCAAGTTAAAAGCAACTGTCAGCTGAAATTAAAGCAGGGTACACATGGCATAGTACTACAGCAGGTTTAGGTCAATCTTAGGCCTATCTGAAGAGGTAAAAATGGATTCTTAGTCTTCATATCTTCAGAAAGGACAAGATCATGGTCCTGTTACTTCAGTGAAGATATGCAAGAACTGCTCTGCAACAGTTACGTCCATTTTTGACGATCTCAGAACCACCATTTGCTTGGGTCTGCTACATATACACATTCTGGTTTATGAACAGCAGAAATAAGTTAGCCTGAGGAAACTCTGCTGTGCCTTTTATCACTTTTTAGGTTGACTGTGCTGCTGAAGACTTACCCACTTCCTCATTAATTTAGTTAGTAAACTTTCAGGCTAGTAGACTGGAGTATTCTAAGGGTAGGCACAGTATACTCTCGTTTCATTTCCAATAGCGACACCAGAATTTTCTATAAAACATTAAATTATAGAAAACAGTCAAATGCCTTCAGAAATTGAAATTGTTTTTTAAAGAAAAGGAAGTATTTTACTTTTTCTTTTTTAAGAAAAACACATTGGAAATGCAACAAAAATCAGTGAGAATGAGCAGTGACAGAACTCCTACTACTTTATGGCTCCAAGTGCCCGCTGACTTCAGCAGCTTCACAGCAGGTCAGAGAACATACGTACACATCTCAAAGGATCAATGCAGCCGGAATAATTCTACATCTTCATTTACTGGCTTAGCAGTGAGGCCAACAACTGAGAGGACGTTGGGACTGAGCTACCACTTCCTTGCTAAAGGTGGTGCCTTAAAGTCTAACTTCAGGCAAAAGAAAATCTTGACTGGTCACTTCTCTATGCAGCATGAATTTCAGCGTCTGTTGTTCTGGCATTCATCACTCCCAGTCCACTTGTTAAAACCTTTACATTACTTAAAGGGATCCCAGTCATCAGCAGCAGGCAATAAGAAAGGAGACAGAATGCAGCTGATCATGCTTGTTACACTGGCTAACCACCAAACACAGAAATATTTCCATTTCCTCATTATGCAAGGTTATACAAGTCAAACTAGTACTGTATCAGCCTTAACTTTATTTTCTTTGAAAGTTACATTAAGAAACGACCCTATCACTGTAGTATAGAGCACAAGTGCTTACACATAAACATTGCTTGCATGAACCAATTAATGTACTTAAATGAATAAAGAGAGAAATTATTTTTAAGGACATCACTACCATAATAAAGTCACAGAAGTCAACAATACAATTGTGTTTTTTTCTTAACAGAGTACTGTGAAGCTACACAAATTTGCTGTGGTCTGTAACAGGCTATGATACTGGAGTCCCAATATCATGTTATTTCATTTTTTTTATACAAGGAGTAAACGATTTGGTCCTAAAGTTACTTCAAGGGACCTGAAAGATCAGGCACATACATTCAATTTTTATATGAATACTTACTGTTAGATAAATGGTATCAGATATGCATTGCTTCCAAAACAACTGAATGTTACGTACAATCATTAAGAGCAGATATCAGCTCAGCTGTGCTGATAACTGGAACACTTATTCATAGACCAATACATGAGGCAAGTATCTACACTCAAACCAGACAAAAGCTTAGAACATGGGAAAACAGAACAAACAGGCATTTAAAGAAATTTCATAATAGATATTATATGGGATTTTCTTAACAAATACCTTAACTGCCATATTGTTCAGATCTGTGACTTCCTGTATACCTTTTAAATTCTCTACTAGAATACATTTAAGTGAAGTATTTTCTGGAAAAAAGTATTTCTACATTTAACAAAACCTGTTAAAACCTGTTATTTACCAATAGCATACTAACAAATCTGAAGAGAACAGCACACATGCTGTTTTACTACTAGGCATAAAAGTCAATGTTCTCAAAAACAGTGTAGCTTACATAAAGTAAAGCATCTTCACAGTATGGCTCTCACAAGAAGTAATTCATTAACCATACTAACAAGTATTGATAAATATTCCTAAAAATAATTTCAATATACCCAGTAGCAGAAACAGACTAACCATGTGATGTTCAGAGCAGAAAAACATTCATTTATATCAACATGTCTCTTCAATCTCTCCAATGCCAATTAAAACTACTATGCAATTGCACTTGTTACTGAAAAACTAAAAGGCACAAAACTTGCAGGAACAGTCTTGCACATTGGTATCAATTTTAAGCATCAAAAGTTTAGTGTGTTTTTTGGTTTTTTGATTCTTTAAAGCAAGGAAATTAGTGACCCAATTCAGTCAGTAATTTGTTCCATACCAGTTATTTACCTTTTTGGTGCTTATATAAAGCACCAAATGGACTATAAAATACTCCTTGGTTTCTTCCAACCACACCAACTCAACACAGACTTTACCCTCTGAATCTGCATAGTCTGTGGTATAGATATGACCCATGTAGTCATAAAGGCTGGATGCATTGGAAGACAGTTCCATGTAGACTGGGGCACTGAAACACCAGAAGGGCTTTCCAGTTTCATCCAAGAGAGTAACATCCATCACATAGCAGTCCTACAAACACAAGCACAAGAGATTATTTCCCTATGCCATGGCACAGTTAGTAAATCTGTCCCTGATTTTAGGAGAAATATCAAGGGTTCAGAGAGCAATTTTTGGTACGAAGGCTAAAAACTCAAAATATAATTGATAGTGCTCCACCCACTACTGCAAAGCAACAAACACTTATTTAGAGGTTTCCCACAGAAATCAAAACTGCAACCTACAGACATCACCAACTGTGCTACAGAAGGTTGCACTGCCAACCTAATCAGATATTATTTCTCGAACATTTTTTATGCCTTTAAACTCTGTTTCTCAATTATTAGTTACCTTACCATTCAAACAAAGATAGTAATTTCAATATGAGAAAGAAACTTAAATTTAAGCTCAGGTGCTTAACCTGTGAGAATGCAGTAATGTTTGCAAAGATACTCAAAGAGACCACCCTCAAGGCAGTGTACACACACAACAATTACCCTTGTATGCCAGCTACAAATGGAAGGTATACAGCACTCTTTGAATGGCTGCAAGCTTCAGTTCCCAAAAAAGGTAATATTAATATATCTTTCTATCCTCCAAAGAATTCTTCCTTTTAAAAATTCTTGAAAATATTTCTTTACAACACTACACAATTACATCATTTTGTAATGCTAAAGTCAGGATGCCAACTCTTGGGCACTTGCAAACTGATGGTTTCACAGGTGCCTTAAAAGCATATGGGTTGCGTGTCATTGTTAATATCAGCTCTTACCTACTCTCGTGAGTTCTGAATCACTAAATGAATCAGATTATCTTAATTACGCTACATATATGCATTACTTCCAGGAGTATCATATGCTCCAAAAGCAGAAACAAATCAACATCGCATACTCCATGCCAAAAAAATTAATTTGGAATGCTTTATTTCACTGTACTACAGAGATGTGCTTCCATTGCTTTAACATTTCTTTCACTACTACTGTATTTCAATCAAACAATACAGAGCAGATGGCACAGACCTAAGAGGTAATGTGATACATACAGTTTTCATAAGTACGTTACTGTAGACTATACTGAAAATACAAAATTCAAACCAACTCTGATGATCATTTAATAATTTATATGAGGTATAAATTTACTTGAAATAAGAAAGAATTACTATTTTCTGGTCCGACATCTTGCATATCAAAGGCCAATTATGATACGTAAAGCAGGGTGGCCTTGAGTGTTGGGTTTTTTTTTCCTTCCCATGTATTTCCCACTATCTGTACTTCAGCAATTAATTTTTTATAAAAAATACCCAGAAGTGCCAAAAAAATCCTTTTTTTTTTTTTCCTTAGACTAGTGGACAAAATTCAAATAAATTCAAAGTAGTGGCATGTTCTGCTGCTGTGGCTTATTTTATTTGGTCTTCACATGTTTTAAGAGTTTTAGAGATTTATCTTAAAAGCCAAATTGAATTCTGCCCACACCTATGTGTTGATATGTGCAATCTCTCACCACAAAATGAGGGGTTTAAAAAAAAATATTGATGTTACTTATTTTTTCCTAGAAACAAATATTCAGTATAACTTATGCTGTAAGCACATAGGACAGAGCTAAACTAAAGACTACATCCATAGCTCTGTGTTTCCTCTGACAGTTAATTTTCCAGATTTTTATGTGCTACTCAAGATTATTTTCATGGAAGAAAAAATTCTGCCAAGCACCTGTAAATCATATAGAATCACAGAATGGTTTGGTTTGGAAGGGACCTCAAAGATCAACTAGTTCCAACCCCCCTGCTGCCATGGGCAGGGACACCCTCCACTAGACCAGGTTGCCCAAAGCCCCATCCAACCTGGCCTTGAACACTTCCAGGGAGGGGGCTGCCACAACCACTCTGGGCAACCTGTTCCAGTGCCTCACCACCCTCATTATTAAAAAAAAAATAAATCTTCCTAATGTCCAATCTAAATCTACCCTCTTGCTGTTTAAAACCATTGCCCCTTGCCCTGTCACTACAGGCGTTGGTAAAAAGTCTCCCTCAGTCTTTTTCATAAGCCCCCTTTATATATTCAAAGGTCACGGCATCTTTGCTGAGTGGAAAGCACTGCAGTCATCACACATGCAAAATGGGTCTATCATGCAATCTAGGCTCTAATACAGAAAGGATAAAACTTCCTCTCCTCAAAACTAAACACCATTTTTTGCAATATTTGAATTGAGGTTTTTTCCTAGTTACAGACACTTTCCACAAATAATTTTTTTTAAATTAGCATATTTAGGATGCATCAACATAATTCTGTTTTGAGATAAGCGTTTCCAGAAACAAAAATATTCCTGACTGACCTTTACATTGCCTTTAAACACATCTGTTTCCCAGGATAAGCCAACTGTCCCAATAAGAGGCAAGTGCTTCGTATTATCCTTTAAGCTTACAACTGTGAGCCTCAAATATCCATTTTCAATGTCACCTGAAAATATTAATAATATATAACATTATACTACTACAAATCAAATTAAGCCCAAGTACACGGTAAATGTTCTCTCCACTTCTTCTACCCATGTCTTTAGTTTCCTCCCACTCACCAATCAAGAACCCTGACATACACCAACAGCTAGATATCAAGCACATTATAGAGAGTTTAAGTTGCAGTTCAGGGGTTTGATTCTGTTATCCACAGTAGAAGCAGCAGCTAAAAAAAAAATTGGTGTATTTTAGTACAAACATCTGAATGTCACCTAAAGGACTTACGCAAGGATGCAAGCAGTAAATTCCCATGTTCAGTATTTCAATTTCATGCCATCAGTGTCTCCACCACTGCCCACTCCCCAGAAGTCAAGCTCAACACATAACATATGAAATAAATCTCCTTCCTCCTTTTTTTAAAAATCTCTCTGCTCTGCCTGGTAACTCAAATAACCCTATACAACAGGGGATAACTATCAGTCTTCCCTGGAAAGTATATTTAATCAACTAAACTGACAAGCAGTATGCCTTGATTAGAATCAAGTTTTTAAATTACGGATTTGTTCACTTTTTAAATAGCTTTCCAAAGGCTTACTTTCATTTTTTGACAGAATTAAAGATTTCTTTGTGATTTTTTTAATTATTACTACACATAACCATATTTCTTTGGTATGTCTTCCTCTCCCCCCAGAAGAGATCAACTTCTTTTAATTGCTTTTTTTCCCTTGCTGTTGGAGGAGGAAAGTTAACCTAGGCGTCCAATTGTCTAATTATAATTTGAGGTACATCGTAACAAACAAGATCTCTGACGACAAAAAAAAAAAAATTCATCATGACACAAGCAGATTTCTTAGTAGGACGTCCCTGAAACAAATTTCCTTGAACATGAGATATTCTCTTAAAAGAGCAAACGAAAGCCCTAGAGACCTAGAAAAAAGAAAAAAAAGGGAAAAAAAAAAAAAAAGGAACAGAAGTAAGCATCTAGCACTTGCAGAAGACAGATAGGAAGGGAGAGAGGGAATTCCCAGGAAAATACTGCTTGTTGGGATCTAGTAGCAGGCCCTGGATGGTAAGATGGTAACTGAAGGAGCTTGTAGGGTTTTAAGATGCAAGTGGCAAAAGTGAAAAAAAGAAGTGTTTTCCCAGTGGTTCTTCAATCAAGCCCAAGTAGAAGCATGAGGCTGAAAAGAGGAGAAGTAACATCAGAAAGGCTGGCTTTGAGTTAAAAACCTAAAGCCTGTGTAAAGGAGCAGCAAAATCCTTTGTCTGATGGCTGCTGAAAGCAGACAGCCGGAGGCAAAGTGACAGAGAAAGAGAGCCCACAGTTTACCACAGAAGCCAGAAACTTCTCTGAATTGGTACTGTGCAGTCAAGCAACTCCCAAGAGACACCTGGCCACAAACCAATGCTGGAAAGACATCACTCACAAAGAATACTCACTGTGTGGAGGAAGCAGCCCAACACATGACAGGGGACAGAAGCAGCAGGTTTTTCAGTACAGACTCTGTCTGGAATAAGAGTGCGAATACAGTGGTACCAGCATGACTATGCCCAGGAAATATTTTGTATGGTTGAAGGAAAACGGACCATTCCAGACAGTGATACCCACTGTTCTTGCAGTGAAGTCCCAGAGAGCTCAGTGAGGAAAATGTAAGCGGAATTCACTTTCAGGATCCAGCTCAAAGTGCAAAAAATGTTTATTAAGTTGATACTACCCAAATGGTTCAGTTCCAAATCTCAGTAAATCAAATCCAATGACAAGATTTCATTTAAGATAAAAATATTTTAGATAAATAGTGAACCTTTACTGAGTGAACGTTGAAAGCCCACATTTAAAGTTGAGCTTTTATACAAGAGTCTTTAAACAACATCAGTCAACAAGCACTTTTTCCAAAGGACTATTCAGTTACCTGCAATTCAGATCGGAATGATTCCTATCACTCATTAAGACAAATGAAAATTTTAATGAAATAAAAACAGATTGAAAAAAGCATACTGCTAATAAATGCTACTATTGCATTGCATTAATAACATGAACTGCTGCACTGCTAGATGGGTCACCTGGTGAAGGTGTAAATTATAAATCCCATTGCAGTTACTTCTTAACTTTAAGCCAGAATGGAAAGAGGTGACAGATCAGGAATCTGAAGGCTAATTAGTCACGGATTAGTTAATACAATCTTTATAACTTTTTTTTCTTTTAATATAAAAGCTCCATTGCAATCCTCATATCCAGAAGAAAAAGTATGCCTAGAAGTCAGCAAGAAGCTGAAATGCTAAGCACTGAAATCTCCCCTTCCTCACCCCAGTGGGATAGGAAAAGGATATTAAAGGGCAGAGCAAGCTATGTTAAATATACTGAGGGAAACACAGAGGAAGCAAATGGGACAGCGCTTTCTTCAGCTTGAACTAGAATTCATTTCACTGTCCCCTTATAATACCTGCAGCCTAGAGTTTATGCAAGACATGTACAGCAGCAAAGCAGCCCTTTAATCAGTATAGGTTATAAGGAACAAGTATTTCCAAATAAAGGGCATACCTATATAGAGAACATATAGCATGTAAACAAACCTCAGGGGAAAGAAACAAATAGTGCCAATAGTTCAAAGGCACTTATTTTAGCTAAAAGCCAAGCAAGTTTGTTTTGCTAACCAAACCTTTGTTGCAACTTGTAATTTGATTGCTATTTTCACAGGGAAGGCTGCGCTTAACACTAATTCCGGTGGCAACAAACTTGCAAATCAATCTTCAAGATGAAGTAAAAAAAATTCAAATACATGATGTGATATTTTACAAACAAATCTTAAAAGCTCTCTAAACACACAAAAATTACCCCACGATACTTTGCAAGCACAACACATCAACATATATCAACAAGGAATAACACTGAAAAGCCAAATCTTAGACTACCATATGGCTACAAAACTATGCTTGAAAAGTTTAAAACCTAGGTCAAGGTTGTCAAGAATGTTCATTTAAAAGCCAGATGTAGTATTCATGGCTTCTATGAGTCATATGAAAAGCCTGTCACAGCTTCCTGAAAACAAGAAAAGTTTTCCTATACATTCAAATCAATTTGAAATTATTTAGCATAGTCACCCTACAGTATCTGTCAAGAAGAACGTATTACCAATTCTGCTTAAATGGAAGGAAGCATAAAATAAAATGCTAAAAAAAAAAGCCAAAACAGGATGGCAAAACAGCTAGCTACTGCAGTGCAAGTATTAATAACAGGAAAAAAAAAAAAAGAGATCTGAAGCCATATATACTCCATCCACTAGGTTCAATGAAGTGTGATATAACTTTTTTAATTTAATGTTAAGAATTTTGCAGAAAGAATTGAAAACAGAGCAGCAAAATGAAGCACAACAATAATGAACACTAACAAAAAGCAGACAAAAATAAAACTAAACGTGAACAAATAAATCAGTTATTCTGCAGAATAACAAATGAGCATTCCCTGGTAACCTAGGAGTGTCTAGAGCTTCCTAACAGAAACAAATAAATAAGTAAAACCCCAGTATAAAAGCTGACAACTGATCTGTGTCTCAGGCTGTGGAAACTGCCATTGGTATGTCACATCCATAATTTAAAATAAATCTGGACTGGGTAGAGAATTTTAAGAAATAGCAAGACTTCTCACTATATCGCAGACCTCCGTGCTTCAGAGCCCTCCCACAGAATGGGACAAAGAGCATTGTTAGAATGGAGCCAAAAAAAGCACAAACCATCGAATACAACCAGCTCCGGACAAACCCGCACTGATGGCCACATTCAGAAACACCATGTTTACCAGAAAGAGCAAAGTGAACGACAAATTTCTGTGAAGGTATGTGACAGCAGACAGCCATAAGCTGCCTCACTATATAATTTTTTATCAGAAATTATGGAGGAAATCAAGCATTTTCCAAAAGGAATTACTGTGCAAATACATGGAAGGGACTAGATGAGCAATAAGCTTATTGCCTACAGAACCATGGCTTCAGCTGGCTGATGTCCTGTGAGAGCAGAATCCAGCGGCTGTCACACAGCTAAAGGACACAAAACCGAAACAGTTCGGAAAACAGTCGTGATCATAAAACAGATTCTCTAACTATCAAAGTGAGATGGCATCACAACTGCAGCTCCTGGACATTTGCTACAATTTGCATAAACATCAGCTTAATCTTTAACAGAAGTAGCTTCTAAGCAGCATGGGACACCAACAAAGACAAGTGTGCCGCATACTGCTTTCTCTGGTACAGCTGTATTGCTAGGAGCATAAAATTTTCATTTTAGAAAACAAAACATGACATTTACCTCAAAAAGACCCCAAAACTCAAGCCTCTGGCCAATTTACAGAAGAATTTTTTTTTTTTTTTTAGGGTATAAAGAGGACTTCTGTATTAAACAACACCTCAGGAAAGATTTCTATTGCTACGTGGACAGAATTTCACTGAAGTTTTACCCTTATAAGTATTCCTCTATTTCAAGTTTAGTGCTTTTCAGGAATCTGAAAACACGTATGTTTCAAATTCAAAGGACTACACCACACTGTGCACAAGCCTACAGTCTAAATGACAGTACTTGGAGCCATCAAATACAAATTAAAAAAAAAAAGTCACGGGGAAATTTATTCTACTACTGTAAAAGCACTCAAGCCTGGTAACAGTGCCCTCTACTGTCTTCACCAAAACCAGTTTTTTCTGAAATCAACAGAAGGCTCATTAGTACTTATCAGAAAAATAGTGGGAAGCAATAATTAATTTACAGTGTTTAATATTTATTCTAGTATGTCTCTGCTGACAGAAAGACAGCTGTGTAGCTGTAGGCAGGGGTGTGTTGAAGTTAAGTCAAAAGAGAGATCACCCGTATATTTTATCAAGCAGAATTACCAAGTTGGGCTATACATGAACAACAAGGATGGCTAATTATGCCTCATTAAAAGAAATGCTAAGAACTGAAAAAAGCAGTACAGTTAAAAACAATCACTGTTCATTACACAATGAAAGGGTGTCAGAATAGGCAACCTTAAGTTCACCTAAATAAAAGCTATAAATCTGTCAATGCACCTAAAGTATCCTTCAGAAGAATTCTACAGAAATAGGTCCCCAAAATGTATACAAACAAATTCACTTTCCCGAACAGTATACAAGTGGAAGGAACATCAGATACCTGCACCAGAAGCTGTGCCACTGCATTAGTAACTCAGCACTGAACCAAACGAAAATATCCTGACAATCTGCAGTACTTGTATCTCAGGCCAAACACTATGTCAATGTAAAAGCAGGCAAACTTCATCTAGAGCACCACACAATGCACCATGCAGATATAAAGAAATCACACAATGGACATAGCTTACTCTTAAAAATCCATTTCAGTTTCTCCCCTTAAAACAGAGATATTGAATAGAAGAGGCAAAACATAACAGCAGGGATCATTTTAAAAACAGAAATTACTGTTCTGTCAACTCTACCTTTTCTGCAGAAGAGGTTCTTGAATGTTCCACACAGGTAGGTGCAGCTTCCACCGTGCATATCAAGATGCAGATTGTAGTCATGCAGTCCATATTCTGGGTCAACATCATCCAGTAAGGGTTTATTAGGTGGAAGGGCATATTGACTTAAAAAGAAAAAATAATAGTAATAGAAACAAGCAAGGGGGAATGACTTAATAGAAAGAGATATATTAAACAGCCCCACACTGAGACTATAATCTTAAGAGAGGTTATAAGAGGGGGAAGAATTATTAGAAGATAATACTTTTCTTCTTTATTACTGCTTTTAAAAATCAAACAGCTCTAGTTCATCATACTTCTTTTAGGCTGTCTACTACAGTGTCTAATTTTTCTAATCAGCTGTCCAGTCTAGCCAAAGACAGAAAATATGGCAGTCAACTTTAAAAGGTACATCTGTTAAACTCCAAAATTTGGACCTGTTTATGCAAAAATAAAAAAAAAAAAATGCATCAGCTTAACTACAACTCTAAAAGCCAACTACTACAGATTTCTCTAGAATAGCAGTTATTGAATAATTTTGGCTGTGCCTAACCTAAAACAGAAACTACTGCACACAAATGACCAGAAGAGCCCAAGTCCCAGAGGCAACTGAGCAGCTCCTACGTAGGATCCTATTTGGTAGTAAGGGAGATGGCATTAGGTCTTACCTTCTGAGTGAAAAGAGCTATACTAAGCGATAGCGGGCACGTAAGACTACCAGTAGATACAACAGTATCTGAGCAGAAAGCTGAAGTGGTGGGCTGGGGAGGGGAAATAAGTCCACAAAATCATCCTCTAAAGCTAAAAAACTCCATCTTTTTAAACAGTTTGCAGTGTATAAACAGGTATACACTGCAATAAACACACATACACAAAAACTTCATAGGAAATCCAGCTAGTTTTTCCATAGGACTGAAAGATAAATGCAGGCACCTTATCAGTTTACTAGAATTTCTTTCTCCCCTCTTACACAGCTAAAGATTATTTTCCTACTTTGTAAAATGTCTCCCTCTTTTCTAGGTCTTTCAGATAGGAAGAAGGAATAAAAAGACTTCTTGTAAAAAGGGAGAAAGCATGGGCAGTGTATTTCTAACTTTCTCAATACAGTAAGTACTAGTACACTTGTGTGACTAAATTATCTCCTTAATAGCATAACAATAGCAACATTTTAGTATGAAAATACTTCTACAGCTTTGCATATAGTTACCGTAACTGTTGTTTGTATTAAACTCAAATAGTTAATTACTGCCTAAATATAAACCTCTTAACAGCAGCCAATTTTAACTGTAAAACTCAAAGCTTTATTCAAAAGGTTATCTTTATTGCCCACAAAGGAGAAACGAACACTTACAGAGTAGCAGAACCCAAAGTGCTTCTCTCAAGAAGTTGATGATAATGAAGACTCACCATAACAAAAGCAATTTCATTTTTCTCCTGAAAAGTTAATTAAAGTAGATGTATTTTCATCTGGAAATACTTTTTTTCAGCAAGGTCTTCCTGAGCATTAAAATTCATAGATAAATGCTGCTGCATATTACTCTGCCAGATACTGTAATAATGTTAATAACGGTTTGCTTTAACACTTAGACTCCTATAACTGCTACTGTCTTTTCACAAGAGTACAGAATATATGTAAAAGATCACAGCATTTCTATATTATGGGGAGAGGGAGGGAAACTAGCTATGGCAGGGCAAAAGTTATCACCAGCAATCCATGAATTGTACTTCTCTAGCTTCTACTTACCACTTCAAAGAGGCCTTACTCCCAGCTACTATATACCTAAGCACCAAGCTATTTTCATATGTAAGGAACTATTTGCAAAGAAGGATAACATCAGTGAGGAATACAGAGCTATTCAATAGAAATACTGAATTTCAAAGTAAAACCCCAGATGTCTTCACTAGAATACGTACTCCTGGGAAAACAGTAAGATACCTTCTACAGGCCTATAGAGCTCAAAGAAAACTTCAGAGCTCAATGTGAGAAATAAACAGAGCCAAAGGTATATATTTACTTCAAGAACACAGAATGCTAGGATTTCAGGTCTTTTTTTTTAAAAAAGAAAAATGCATTTTTAGGTTGTATAAGTGCAAACACGTAAGTCAATGGCAAAATTATTCACTGCCAGCAGTCTATTACTGTCCTGAAAAGTGGGCAACTATTGTTTTCTTCTCTCAGGGTTACCAAACAAAAAATGACATCCCCTACTCAAACTTTTTTTTTAGCTACTCCTGTACTTTTGTAGTGCAAAATTATGGCTATAAAAGATATAATGACAGAGATTTATGAATCACATAGTCTCTCAGTGTTTGTCTATCCAAATACCAGAAGGCCCACATAACCTGTCCTTCGTTGTCAAAACTACTAGCATCAACAATTTCTGTTATGCGGTTAAGCTATGTGTAAAAAACCAAGATGTGTGGCATTTACGATTATTACACCCATCTACAGTTAACTGCCTAATGTTAAAATGCCCACAAAGAGAATAAGAACAGCTGTTCAGAGAAGTAAGTAGGTGTGTTGGTTTTGCGTGGCAAGGTTTTGGTAGCGGAGGGGCTACAGGGGTGGCTTCTGTGAGAAGCTGCTAGAAGCTTCCCCTGTGTCTGACAGAGCCAATGCCAGCCGGCTCCAAGACGGACCCGCCGCTGGCCAAGGCCAAGCCCATCAGCGCCTCTGTGATAACATATTTAAGAAAGAGAAAAAACAGTTAGAGAGTGCTTTTGCAGCCAGAGAGAGGAGTGAGAAGGTGTAAGAACATCTGCAGACACCAAGGTCAGTGCAGAAGGAGGGGGAGGAAGTGCTCCAGGCACCGGAGCAGAGATCCCCCTGCAGCCCGTGGTGAAGACCATGGTGAAGCAGGCTGTTCCCCTGCAGCCCATGGAGGGAGGATGAGGGGGTGTAGAGATTCCACCTGCAGCCCGTGGAGGACCCCACGCCGGAGCAGGTGGAGGCACCCAAAGGAGGCTGTGACCCCATGGGAAGCCCATGCTGGAGCAGGCTCCTGGCAGGACCTGTGGATCCGTGGAGAGAGGAGCCCACACCAGAGCAGGTTTGCTGGCAGGACTTGTGACCCCGTGGGGGACCCACGCTGGAGCAGTTTGCTCCTGAAGGTCTGCACCCCATGGAGGAGACTCACGTTGGAGAAGGCCGTGAAGGACTGTCTCCCGTGAGAGGGACCCCACGCTGGAGCAGGGGAACGATGAGAGGAGTCCTCCCCCTGAGGATGAAGAAGCGGCAGAAACACCGCGTGATGAACTGACCGCAACCCCCATTCCCCGTCCCCCTGTGCCGCTGAGGGGGGTGGAGGTTTGAAGCCGGGAGTGAAGTTGAGCCTGGGAAGATGGGAGGGGTGGGGGAAGGTGTTTTAAGATTTGATTTTATTTCTCATTCCTCTACTCTGTTTTGCTTAGTAATAAATAAGATGAATTCCCTAAGTTCGGTCTGTTTTGCTCGTGATGATAATTAGAGAATGATCTCTCCCTGTCCTTATCTCGACCCATAAGTTTTTTTTTTCGTTGTACCTTTTCTCCCCTGTCTAATGAAAGAGGGGAGTGATAGAGCGGCTCTGGTGGGCACCTGGCCCTCAGCCAGGGTCAACCCACTACTGTAGGAAAAATATATACCACAGTAAGGATCTTGATGCATAACAACTTTGTGGAACTTAATTATGATTGAACTATTTCCAGGTGCTGGAAGAGTTCTCTTTCCAAGCATGGGAAGGGATAACACGCTAGCAAGACCACCGCTAGGGACACCACCACAGAGACGCCAATCTACTACACTTCTGAAGATACAAAAGAAACGGCTGTTCACTTATCGGAGCTTTTTACAGATTGAGTCAACCCATAATAGGCTCACGCAGGTCAGCCAGTCTCAAGTTTTCTAGGAAAGGGACACCTTTAAGAATGAAACATATATTCCTTCTGTGGTTTTAAACAATTCCTCTGGTGATGGTGCACACTTGCAGTAGCAAGAGTTTCCAGCTGAAAATGAAACATGACTTAGAGCAACAGGCACCCTAAGGGAAAGTCCTTGCCAATGCCAAATAATACAAGTTTACCTCATTAACATGGCAGGGGGAGGAAGAAAGGGCTGCCCACCTCTGAATTCCATCCAAAAGCAGAACACCCAAGACAGGCTTTCATAGCACCTAACTGTATGCAACTTCAGGCAGACACCTGAAGTATTCCCAGTGTATTCAGTGTAATCCTTTAGAGTAGGCGTCTACTTTAGATGTTCTGCACTGCTCTCTGAAGACATCCACCTCTACACACAGCCTACAGAGACTAACTCCTTAACTTAGACACTTAATACCAAGAACTGAATATCCCCAAAATGGCACAATTTACAGCATTCCTAAATGCTGGAGCAGGATACTACTACCTGGTGATGTAGATTAAAGGAAACAACTAGCAAAGTCGCCCTGTGGGAATTCATCACTTTGAGTGATGGGGACCGGGCAAGGTGTGAGTCAGGGAAGAAGCACATCTCTCCTCAAACTGTTCTATTTAAAATGTCTTTAGGATATCAAACTTTGGCATGTGGAGACTGCTAAACAAATACAACTGAACACGGTAATAAAATCAGTACAGTATCTAATATACTATGATACATAACTGTTCTTTTAATTAGATGTGAGGGTTTTTTTAAAAGTACAGATACTCTTGCAATAACTCTTTAGAATGCAATAAATCAACAACTAGCTGTCCCTACCTGTATTTTCTTGCTGTTAGTTTAGATAAGATCTTTCAAAATAAGATCTTTCAAAATCCAAAGAAAAAGGGAAGATAAGAAAAAACATACAAAACAACTCCTCCTCCCCCCAAAAAAATTCCAAATCCCAAACTACAAGACAAAAGAATACATTTCTTCAAGTCATAATAAATTATTGAAACTAAATATTATCCTACCTTCCAAAGTCCTACTAGGAGTCCTGGATTCAGGCTGAAGAGTTGGACAAGCTTATCAGCACCAACTGCTACGCTACTTTCAGTCAGGTTAGCAAGATGGTATTCAGCAATTAAGGAACGTCGACGAGGTCTTTGAAAAAAACATACAGAATGTAGCAACAAGACTATGTCTCCTTATTTATGTAAAAGTTCAGCCTAATTCCATTTTTAACTCTGAAGTCTGACCAACAGCACATGACGAAAATGGTTTTGAAAGCATTCAGCATGCATAGCCATAAACTTTACTTCGGAACAAATACAGCATACTAGCAGGATCTCAAAACCTAACAGGAAAAGAGACAAAAGCCACCATAGGATGGCCCAATATACCACTAAAAAGAGGAAAAACTTATATGCTTGCCCAATATTTCAAAATAGTCACAGAATTACTTTATAATTTATTTCTAATACTATGTTCTTACTAGATGGAATCAGTGAATATTTATCAGTATGAAGCAAGCTACTAAGAAGGTGAATTCTTCCTCCACAGAATGAAAATTCCAAGGAAAGGATCAAACTGTACACATAATAAATTAAAAGCTTCTGCTAGAGGAAGCTTTCCTTTTGGGGAAAATTATTTACAGATTTTGCCTGTAATTAAACAGATTTAGCTCCATAACAGCCTTTAACTAAACTTCATACTTCACAGATGTTCTTATTGGTAATGACGTATAAAAAAAGAGCAGAAAGTAGAGTCTGTGTTACCTATTCAGAATGGAGAAATAACTCTTTCAAAAATGCTTCACAGACTTAGGCTCTTATTATATTCAATACTGTTCCTAGACTTCCCAGTAGTATCCCAGTACTATCACCTACCACTACACACTGCTAGGAAGACAGCAACTGACAGGAACTTCATCACATTACCTTGAATTGTAAGATTTGGGGCTGGGATGGGACACGAACCCTTTCCTTTAGTAACATAGATTACCAGACTGTTGTGACATAAACATCATGAATCCAATCTAAATGTCTCACATTAAATTCTCTTAGATTTACATGTTTGTTTCATGCTCATTTGTATCTACGCCTTAGATTCAGCTTTCCAAGGCAGGACCTATCAGTCTGGACCTTGCACGCCAGTAGCTACATTAAGCTACGAATTAATGTCATAGCTTGCTGGTTTATATCTATTTCTTGCTAAAAAGCTCTACCAATGAAGAGAAGGACATAGGCTTTGGAAGAAATACTACAGAGAGGCTTTCTAAGAGAGAATTAACAAGTTAAGTCAAACCAAGGTCAGATAGCTCCTACGGACACATTATCCAAAAAACTCTCAAAAATCCTATGTGAACACTCACCCATTCTTGCTGGGAGCTCTGCTTTGCTCAGGAAGCAATGGTGTAACTCCGAATAGTTTTAGGGTTGACAGGATGTCTAAGCATGGCCAACTTGTACTATACCAAAGTATAGTAACAGATGTATCCTTAAACAGTAGGTTTGCCTTCTCCATTACATGTTCCTTTCCATTTTTGTCCTTTAGAACAATTATCCAACTCAAGCCAGAGGCTCTGTTATTTAGGAATTGAGAAGGGAGGAGTACGTTTAAAAAAAAAAAATATTCTCAAAGTGACAAAACTTAAACAATGCTTCCAACAGAATTTTAAAATTTCTACTAACTGCTACTTATGTTTCTCAGGCTAGGTCATTTATAGGCTATCATCGTACCTTCCCATTCTGATATACATTTTATAACTCTATTTCCATATCCCCCCAGCATTTCCAAAGCCATTAACATTCTGTGCATTGTTCTCGAGTAAATGTCTTCTGTGACAAGGCATTGCTTACTTCATAGCTTCTTTGTTTTTACATGGAAGACCTGTATAAGGATCTACAGGTTTAACAAGTCGCATTACTCTAGTTTTGACAGCAGCTATTTGTTTGAAGATGTATTCTTTCTTCCAGTACCCAGGCTTTCTATCATGTAGAGCAGCACAGTCCAAGGAAACAGTTTCTGCTTGATCAGACTTCATCGTCCAAATTGTCCTCTTTGGTTGAAAACAACTGGAAAAGATTTTCAGCCAGATTCTACTGAAAATAAAAATAAAGAGGAAAAGCACATAAATTTCAAGAGAGTTACTTAATTATTCTTATAGACCTGCTCAGATACCACTGAGTGATATAAAGTCCAAGATTATCAGCAAACTGGGTTTGATCTAAATTCAAGTTTACAAAAGCCCAGAAACTCTAGCCTCCCAGGTACCAGTCAAGAATACACAAAGCCACAGTCTTACACTTTTCCCCATTTTGACCTTCCAACAGCTCGTATCAGGTGAGTTTCCCTGGTGCAAACATGAAGGCTCAGGAACAAAAGATGTGAGATGTCAGCACTTCTCATGAGTTTACTAGGTTATCTCAAAGAATATGGAATCTCTGAACACCCTTCTTGTTCTGGCTTATACATACCAAATGAGATCCATTTATGACTTTCTGCTCTACCAAAGGAAAAAAAAAAGAAAAAAAAAAGAAAAAAAAGAAAGAGAAAAAAGAAAAAAGAAAAAAGAAAAAAGAAAAAAGAAAAAAGAAAAAAGAAAAAAGAAAAAAGAAAAAAGAAAAAAGAAAAAAGAAAAAAGAAAAAAGAAAAAAGAAAAAAAAAGAAAAGAAAAAAGAAAAAAGAAGAAAAAAGAAAAGAAGTAAAGAAGTAAAGAAGAAAAAAGAAAAAAGAAAAAAGAAAAAAAAAGAAAAAAGAAAAAAGAAAAGTTATTCAGTTAATTCTTACAATACACCAGTGAGGTTGATAAACATCTCAACTACATACACAGAAAATGTTTGACTAGTGCTTTAAAAGTAGGATCATTAGATATTGGGAACTTCCCACTGTTTCATGCCTCTCAATAGCACATTAGAGTATCTGTTTTTTAAAAAGCCTTCCTTCCTCTTATGCTGCTACTTCCTTCACAGCCATTCCCTTACACTCACTGAAGCAGATTAAAAACAAAAACAAAAAACAAAAAAACCCCAACCAACAAACCAACCCACACCAGTACATATTTGAGAGAAAGCTATCATGAGAAAACAAAACAAAACAAAAGATGTCTTGCCTGTCTTCTTGAAAATAAATTACTTTTGAAAATTCCACCCCAAAACAATGATGCGTCCTTCTCACACAAACTAGGTGGTACAAAAAAGTGTTTTAATACATCCTGCTCAACAAAGACAATCTGGACCCCTCAAGTTTCTCACACAGATCCAGTTGAAAGTGAGTTGGAGGAGGATAATGAGAATCACCTATGTTTGGTGGTAGTCCCACTGTCATGTCAATCTCTTGTGCACTCTCTTTTGAAAAGCTCAGAGAAGAGATGTTTTTTTGAAGAGATCAAAGAAACATGCAACAGGAATGATGAGTTCACCTCTTTCCTGTTATGAAAAATATGAGGTCACATTTCTGCCCCCCACACTCCAGTATCTCTAGGACAATACAGGGAATATTAACTACCAGAAGTTACAAGAATTGAAACAACAAACTGTGAGTAAAGGTTTCCAATAAGTTTTCTAACTTTAAAGTGCTAGCCAAACAGTCTACATAACTGCACTAAAGAAAATTAATAGCAACAGAAACAAATTCTCAAGAGAAATTCTCTATCATTTATCAGCAAGATTACCTTTACCAGTCCTCACTTATCCCCAGGCAAACTTACACCAACGTGCTTTGTAATGCATTTTCCCCTCCTTAAAGCATTAAAGCATTCAAGGACTGAATCCATCCCACACTGCCACCTACCCATGAAAACCACTCTCACTTCATCAGCTGCTGAGAATAAGTCCCCACATGCCAAGAGCCAGGCTCTTTGTTACTGATGCAAATGTCCCCAGGAATTTTGCAAAAACCTTCCTCCAGCCTGCTGCTTTGCAGGTACATGTACAATCTCCCACTGCCGTTTTTGAGTCAAAGCTGTTTAAAACACAGAGACCCATAAGCTTCTATGACTGGTAAAGGGGGGTTCACAATTCACAGTCAACACGAGCTTTCAACTTTACTTTCCCAGAATCCAGGAGCTGGGGGGGGAGGTGAAGCAAAATCTCGTAAGTAAAACAAAGATTTAATATACTTCAGTTTTGAGACCAGAAAACACAACCCACTCACCAGACAGTATAAAACATTTCTGATAGAGGGAGGAAATTTTTATTTAGCTCCAAAGCAACTAAGACTTGTGGGATGATGAAAACAGAGGAGAGATGTCCCTGACACACCATCACCAGGGGAAACTGAGCTGTGTATGATCCACTTGGTCTTATTCAGCCTAAAAAGTCCACTAAGATATCCACCTATAACCCTCTACTGAAAGCTCCTCCCAAGACAGACATCCTCTCTTTCATGGGGAGAGATGCTAAGCACCTGGCTGCATGATGCTGGAGACAGGGGTTAGTAGCAGCCATTTTCTGCATTTTGAAGGTACAGTCTCTGACAATGTGAGCTGAATGAAGACAGACTTGCCATCAATACCTACAACTCTTCTCCTCACTCTCAGTTACATACTGCTTCTTCCTTTCCCAAAACAGCATTGTGTAAGCGTATGAGAAATCAGTTCAAGCAGCTCAAAAATTCAGTCAGGGCAGGGAGGCAGAGGAGAGAAAAAGGGGGACTTGGAATCACAAGTGTTTAGGCAGGTATCACTGCCCCTTCATCCTCAATTTCTGAAGAATTCAGGGTAGAGAAATCAAAAAGGCATCCAACAGAAAAGCCTCTTTCACAGCAAGATACATACCACTTTTGACTCAAAGTGTTAAGTATAATATTCATCTTAAGGTCTCTTATTGGATGTTGTTACAACAAGCTCTTACTGCCAACTGAAATGCCAGAATCAGACATGCACCATTGTCAGTCATCACTTGACCACAATGACAAAATAATCTGGGCAAGGCAAAAAGATCTTCCCCTGTACTCTGGCATCTCCCTTCCTCTTACACAAGCACTTTGTGCTGGTAATCAAAAGCCTCAGGCTTTCAGACAGACCATCTATGTGAGCTTCCCACACTGCATGAGAGGAAGCCTGGAATAATGCCACATGCTGGGGCAGGAGGGTGCAGAAAGTGGGGTCAGAAACATTTCCCCGCCTTCAACAGTCACACTGAAGACATCAGTGCCAAGGAACTTTTAAAGTGCAGACATTATTTGAAGACCCCAAAAACAAAGCACAGCATTAGGCAGCACACATGAAAGACTAATGGTTCTGTTGCATCAAGGACAGCATCCTGTACATCAAGGACAGCAGAAATATCCACAAAAAGATACTCTGCCTAAAAACCAGGATCAGATTTGTCACAGAGACATGCAGGGACTTCAATTAAAACTTCTGTTAATTTACCAAAAGATTCAGGGATTTAAGAAGGTTCATGGAAATCCAGCAGGAAGTGACCTGGTCCCACTGAACCAGTCAGTCTCCTAGATAAGGCAAACTATGTCCTCCTCAAATCCCATTTGTGCACATACGTAATCTCTGTCAAGATTATAAAATGGAAACAGACACTGTTGAGATGGAGACAGATCAATCAGCTTCCCTTGAACAGCCACAATGATTTTATACTACCTTACTATCTTGAAGTGGAAAACACCTATTAAGATAGATAATTTGTGTCAACTATGCAATTTTTATCTTCATGCACCTGCTGACAGCCTCAAAAAATAAATCTGGGCTATGGCCTTCTGTCCTGGTTTCAGCTGAGAGGGTTAATTTTCTTCATAGTAGCTAGCATGGGGCTATGGTTTGGATTTGTGCTGGAAGCCGTGTTGGTAACATAGAGATGTTTTTGTTCTGTGGGCCTATTGTTGAGCAGTGCTTACACACAGCCATGGCCTTTTCTACTTCTTGCACTGCCCTGCCAGTGGGATGGCTGGGGGTGGACAAGAAGTTGGGAGGAGACACAGACAGGACAGGTGACCCAAACTGACCAAAGGGATATTCCATACCATATGACGTCATGCTCAGTTTATAAGGAGCTTGGGGGAAGGCGGGGGGGGGTGGCAGCATTCAGAGTGATGGCGTTTGTCTTCCTGAGTAACCGTTACATGTGACAGAGCCCTGCTTTCCTGGAGATGACTGAACTCCTGCCTGCCCATGGGAAGTGGGGAATGAATTCCTTGGTTTGCTTTGCTTGTGCGTGCGGCTTTTGCTTTACCTATTAAACTGTCTTTATCTCGACCCACGAGTTTTCTCACTTTTACTCTTCTGATTCTCTCCCCCATCCCAATGGGAGGGAGTGAGCGAGCAGCTGCATGGTGCTCAGCTGCCGGCCGGGGTAAAACCACACCACCTTCCTTTTAAATTCATCAGTTCTAAAGGTGTCAATGCCAATGCTAACCAATTCACTGTACAAGTTTTGGTAAATAAGTGACAAATGGATTAATACCAGATGCAGCAACTTCCTGTATACAAAGACATTTTCTCATTTAAACAACACTAATGCAGCAGAATCCTAGAAAAAAATGATACCCAGACATCCTAGTTATCACATACCAACCACGGTCTCTCCTCTTTAGCCTTTCACAAAATTATCATGATACTAGTAGGAGCAATTTATGAACTCTGTATAAGCAACCACTTACAAAAAATGTGTTAATATTTAACTTTGTCCCTTTTGTTTTCATTTAGAAGTCACCAAAATTTGACAGAAAAGGCAACAGATAAAACCCACCAGTGAATCACTTCACTAAATCAAACCCTCTGCAAAAAACTGATGAAAGAGCTAAATAAGTAGGACTTCAAAATTATGAAAGCTATAAGAATTCTACTGGGTATACACAAATAAATATTGCCTGAACCAAAAAGCCTGTGCAGGTGCATGGGAATACAAACAAATATATGCAAATTTTACAACAAAATAAATGCTAATAGCAACATTTCAAAACACTGTATTTAGTTTTCGCCTCATGACTCCCATTAAACTTAACAGGGCTTGCACAGCTAGAATTCCATTCAACACATTGTACTGTGAGCTACGCAGCACATTTTCAGCAGAGTAATTGCCAGTAGGTACATGCATCAGTGCTCTGGCATCAGTGAAACTAAATTAGAAAGACTTATAACTCGGGTAAACTCAACTCAACTGCTGCACAATTAAGACTAGCATTTATGCTTCCATCTTCCTTACTTGTCATTGGCCAGATGATAGAAGCGCTTATTCACACAACCAACACACAAGAGGGACACAGCATCCAAATAGGTAAATATCTTCATCAGCATTTCTGATGGCATGCTGGAAAACAAGAGAAAGAGAAATACCGTTAGACTTGCCTGCAAACTCCAGAAATTACAAAGAATTTTAATTCAAACCGGAGCACAATAAAAGCCATAGAAACTACCAGCTTGTAAATACACAAATCAAAACTCACCCAGAAAGTTAATTTGCAAAGTTTGGGTTCTGATTTGTCTCTCTGGTCTAAAAAATTTACTTACATCAATTCACCACAACCTATTCAAGGGGAACAGCACAATTATGTGAAAAGTTATGGGTTTGCATTTTCATTAAACTTTGTTAACTCTAACTCAGTTTGACATGAAACTATCTTATTCAACTTCAGTTTCTCACTGCTTATACCATGATTTTAACACTTAGTCCACAAGCGCCACCATTTGCCAGAACTGCGTATACTCACTCTCCTCCTGACCGTGGTGTCAGGCCTCAGGATGCACCAGGACAGAAATATCCCAGTCAAACAGTGAGATCAGCTCTACCTCATAAAAATCTTCAAACCACATGTGCTCAGGGGTCTCATACAGTTTTCATTTATGTCAACAGAAAGATGTGAACTTCAAAATAAGAGCTGAGTGGCATCTTGAGAACATTAATGTTTCTGTGCATCTGTAAGGCTGCCTGAAATGCAGGTGCCAGCCTAAGTACCAGCAGCACAACATAACCTGCATATGAGCCACCAAGATTTCTGTACTGACAGAAACCTCACACCCTTCGACCAGTATCTGGTAACTGCACAGAGTTTAAAAAAAAAAGATGTATTTTATACTCTAACTTTTTGGAGCATGACAGTACGGTAACATCAAAATCACCATTGAAAATACAGGCTGCTGTGAAAGTCAACACCTCAGTTGTATCTCGTCGATTTACTCCTGTGTCATTCACAACACTTACTGATTTATAACACTTTATTCCAAAAGCATACAGCTTTCAAACATAGAATGATAATAATGCTAATACTCCAAGTTTTGTGTTAAAACCCAGAATCTTAGCTGCACTAACAGAGGCAACTGTGCCAAAACTTGCAGTTATTATGTGGAATAACTCATGGTCTAAGCCCAAAACAGTGAGTGCATTTATTCCACAGAGAATTTAGAAATGAGCTGCAAATTAACTACAATAATATGCTTGAACTAGAATTCTCAACAGTAGTTTTTACAACCTTTTTTTTTCTTTGAAGGAAGCTGATAGAAGCAGTATTTTTCTTTTTTCTCATCTTTCACACCGAACTAACAGCATAAGGGACTGAACTAACTATCCAATGGGAAACAGAGAAATGACTACACAGGAAGCTAAAAATGTATAAAACAAATTTATCTTTCATATGATATATTCTTAGATGTTTTTGTAGAAACATAACAGATTTTAAAAAAGAAAACAACTCACAATTAGACTGGCAGTGCCCTTTCACTGTCAAACAGGGAGGGAAACATTTACCTCGCAGCAAATATGCAGTAGCCACTTTATTGCTACCCCCCTCATCCCATTCCACTATCCTAAGCCTCTCTATACAAAGCACCAAGCATCAAGAGAAACATCAGAAGTTTAATTCCAAACTGGCTTTTATTGAAGTAATACAGTAGCAATTTTTATTCTCAAGGAACATCACAGCCCATGATTTGCAAAGGAGTTGCTGAAGGCTTTGTATGACTTGGAAAACCTACATACTTCATACGAACTTAAAAAAGGAGGCAAGAGAAAACCATACTTGAAAACATTAGAAGGTCAACACAGGATCACAAAGTAGGCCAGGAAAGCAGTTCTTTTCTTTCCAACTCAGAACATCTGGCATGGAAATCTCCAAGGTACGAACACAATAACTGTAAGCAGTCAAAAGATGGCTTACAGTGTGCATGTTTACTCCTAAACTAAAGACATACTCACTTCTCAATGCACAAACTAGGTTTTCGTTTCATGGAAGGCGTCAAATAGAGACTTTTAATTGCAGCATTTACAGGTTCAGAACATTCCCCAGGCCTGGCAGCAAAGTTTCTTGACCTATTTCTAAAAAGGAAAAGCTGTTAGGAGTCGCATCATCACAAAATGAAAAAGTATGCCTATTGTGCAGACCTAGACACCACATCTCAACCGAGATTCAGGGAAAACATCACATCGTAACTCATTATTATCAGATCACAAGTTTGAACAATTATCACCAAGTTAAAATACCTGACATCAGAAAGATGCCAGATTTAAACTCATAGGTGTCTCTCCTATGATTAATCTCTCACAGTAGTCAGAAGGAAGTAGTGCTGCACCATAAAATCAGTTTGAATATGGTAAAGATCTATTAATGTTAGACAGCTACACCACTGTGGCCACCATAACCAAGCTGCAGACAGGCCTCTGCAGTAAGTCAAACTCACTGATTAATCTTCCGTTTCGCAACATTAATCCAGAGATGGTTTTGAGCCATCCAAATTCCGTAACCTATCAAAAAATATCAAATAAAACAGTACCCTGAAACATTCTCAAAAATTGACAAGGCTCAAAAAGACTACACAACAGAATCATATTTGAAACAAATTTACAGTATCATTTCAAATTTTCCCCTGCTAGAATAGTGGAAATGTATCAACGTTTTTATTATCAAAGAATCATAGAATGGTTGGGGTTGGAAGGGACCTCAAATATCTTCTAGTTCCAACCCCCCCCGCCATGGGCAGGGACACCCTCCACTAGACCACATTGCCCAAAGCCCCATCCAGCCTGGTCTTGAACACTCACAGGGAGGGGGCAGCCACAGCTTCTCTGGGCAACCTGTTCCAGTGCCTCACCACCATCACAGTAAAGAATTTCTTTCTAACATCTAATCTAAATCGACCCTCCTTCAGCTTAAAACCATTACCCCTTGTCCTATCACTACAAGCCCTTGTAAACAGTCCCTCACCATCTTTCCTGTAGGCCCCTTCAGGTACTGGAAGGCTGCTGTAAGGTCTCCTTGGAGCCTTCTCTTCTCCAGGCTGAACAACCCCAACTCTCTCAGCCTGTCCTCATAGGAGAGGTGATCCAGCCCTCTGATCATCTTTGTGGCCCTCCTCTGGACTCACTCCAACAGGTCCACGTCCTTCTTATGTTGGGGGCCCCGGAGCTGGACACAGTACTCCAGGTGGGGTCTCACAAGAGCGGAGTAGAGGGGCAGGATCACCTCCCTCGACCTGCTGGTCACACCTCTTTTGATGCAGCCCAGGACACGGTTGGCTTTCTGGGCTGCAAGCGCACACTGCCGGCTCACGTTGAGCTTCTCATCAATCAACACCCCAATGTCCTTCTCCTCAGGGCTGCTCTCAATCCATTCCTCGCCCAGCCTGTAGTTGTGCTTGGGATTGGCCGGACCCACGTGCAGGACCTTGCACTTGGCCTTCTTGAACTTCATGCGGTTCACATGGGCCCACCTCTCCAGCCTGTCAAGGTCCCTCTGGATGGCATCCCTTCCCTCCAGCGTGTCAGCCGCACCACACAGCTTGGTGTCATCGGCAAACTTGCTGAGGGTGCACTCGATCCCGTTGTCCATGTCACTGACAAAGATGTTAAACAGGGCTGGTCCCAGTACCAACCCCTGAGGAACACCACTCGTCAGTGATCTCCATTTGGACATTGAGCAATTGACCGCATCTCTTTGAAGGTGACCATCCAGCCAATTCCTTATCCAACAAGTGGTCCATCTGTCAAATCCACACCTCTCCAATTTAGACACAAGGATGTCATGTGGGACAGTGTCAAATGCCTTGCACAAGTCCAGGTAGATGATGTCAGTTGCTCTTCCCTTTTACAGTATTGCTCATTAACACATAACAATTTGGACACAAAAACTCTAACTAAAGAAAACAACTTCGCGTATTTCTAACACAAAGAATTCTTACAATTCAACTGACCACTCATTTTTTTCCAAAGTTTTCTGATAGTATGAACTTTATAAGTTGTAATTACAAATACTATCATTAACCCACATAGAAATATTCAGATGGAGTTTCAGTCTTAATTAAATCCTTATACTTCATACCCACTGATGCCATAGAGCAGGCAGAGCTCCCCATACACTCTAGTTGTGATGGTTGTATAGCCAGCTGACTTTCCAACACCTGGTCAGTCCAACTCTGGGTTTCTAAGTGACCCATCAATGTTGGGGGGAAAAAAAAGAGTATCTAATTTTGAAGTACATGAGTACCACATACATTTAATGCACACTGTTCTTGATTTAAGATTTGTTTATGCTCAAAGAAGAATAAAAATCAGAAGAAAAGAAAACCTGTGCCCTACATTGTCAACTGTGCTACGTAAAAAAAAATCCCTGAAGTTTTACTGAGAATTGTTATATGCATAACACGAAAAGACATGCACATTTCAGTACACTTAGATGATGAGATAGGGCTGTAAGACACTGCATTTTTCAAAAGCCGTTAAAGAGACTTAAGAGATCCAAGTCCTGTTCAACAGCACCAGAACTACCACTTCTGTATCTTTCTGGGCAGCATGTCTCAGGCTATTCTGCCCCCTATCTATGCTGAAAACATAAAGATACCGAGTTTGGGCGTGACACGCTTATACAGGCTCCAGCTACAGATGTAATTCAGATCAGGAGCTGGATCCTGGATTCTGCAAGATACTTTACCTCGTACATAACCCGCACTGCCTGTATTCAGTCCTTCTTGCTCTCTTTTTAACCACTCCTAGCATCTCTCTCTTCTTCACCCCAGGAAGGAATTTCTGAAGTAAGAGAAATGTTGCCTACACATGCGTTGAAACTTCTGTATCTACTTTAAACAGATAGATACTTTCTAATATCTACTTTTGTAAGCTTTATTTCAAAAAAAGTACTTAATTTTTGCATCTTCCAAACCAAAAATATTCTCAAGGTATGAAGAAACAACAGAAAATCCATTGCATAAACTATTTAAGTATTGTACGTATTAAGATTTGAAATTAACAAAATGCTTTAACACTGCACTGACAAAGCTTGCCTGCCCAAGTTAAAAACCAATGACAGCCATTACTCCCCCTCTTTAGAGAATTCTAGTAACAACTGAGATGCTCCGGCTTAGAGACACAACAACCTCAACTGCTGTTTCATTAGCTTTCAATTTGTGGGACTCAGTTTTGTACCACTATTTTCACTTTCATACCCTATTGTACTTGCAATGTGACTATTGGGGTTCTTTTGCTGGCCAGGGAACAAATCTATTTCAAAGAATGTATAGAAAGTCTTGAGTAGTGACAAAACCTGCCTCCTTCTCCAAATGTTAAAGCATATATGGGGATAAACAGAAATGACAGTATTAACATTTTTTTTTTTTTCCCTCGGCCAAAAATTCCAAAGTCTCTTAAAAAGGTGGGTATTACCCATTCCGTTTACAGGTCAAAAAAAGGGAAGAGATGAAAAAGCTATGAAACCCAAGGTTATACAAATGGGTAAGCAGAAAAACCTGCTTTCTCAGCTTTGCTTCTAAGATTAGTGCTTTACATTTTTGGAAGCTGAGTCTGTACTATAAGAATTAAGCTAATCTCATCTTCCACAGTGAAATCCTCCTATTTATTACAAAGGCCTAACTACCCTGAACATATATACATTAGCCACTAAGCTAGCTAGAACTTTGTAGACAGGCTTATTATACTACCTCCTCTAAGCTCAAGCACATACCCAGGCTTAAGCCTCTACGCAGACAGAAAACAGTGCATTAAACCTAGGTCTTCCGTAGACCTGGAAATGCCAGTGTTTCCTATCACAAGGTGCACCACCTCTACAAAGACATCCCCTTCCACAGGGCAAGGGGGAGGGAGGGGACACCACCATGGCCATGAGGGAGCTGTGGCAAATATAGAGCTGGAAACCAGAGCCCTGAGGGGGGTGGAAGGGGTTTCCCAGAGAAGCAATGGTAGTTAAGGGAAAACAACAAATCACCCCCCACGGACATGGTGACAAAGGACGAGCAAGCAGCTCTGGGGCGGCAGAGCCCCGATCCCCACTCGATGTCCCCCCCAGCGGCCTCTCCTCAGGCCGCGCAGGGAGACCATTACCTGGGCCTGGTGGCCCGGCCGGGCCGAGGGGCTGCGGCGACAGCAGCAGGGGCAAAAGGCCACGGCGTACCGACCTCGGCGACACCGGGGGAAGCCACCACGTCGGCTGCCGGCGCCGCGTTGCGGCCGTACTGCCGCAGGGCCCGCCCGCGACCCGTCGCCATGGGCAGCGTCGCCACGGGCAGCTCCGCCACGGGACAGCGGCTTCGCGCCGGGCGGCGGGGAGGGCAGGCGGGCGCTGCCGCCTCCCACGTGACGCTACGGCGCCCGGCCTGGAAGCGCTGCCCCGGGAAGCTGGCGGGCACTCGGGCGGGGACCGTCCCCTCCTCCCCTTGCTCTGCTGGTGCCCGAGGGAAGGGCGGCCTGCGGGGGTTCCTGTTCGCACCTAAGAAGTTTGTTTTTAACTGGAGAGAAGGCGCACCGCCTCCTCCAAGAGCTTCCAGCGTGCGCCGCAGCAGGCGCCCGAAAGCACCAGCGGGGCGGACCTGGGCTAGGACGGCTGCGGGGCTGGACTGCCTGCCCGCGGCGCCCCGGGGAAATGAGCGCCGCACCTTGCCGTGCCCGCTGCGGCGGTGTTGGGTTCCCAAGCACACGGAAAGCATTAATACACCGGGGAACCGCAGTGACTCCCGCTGTGAGCCCCTGTCGGGACTTCGGACAGGCGTCCTGTCAGCTTCTCCCCTCCCGCCCCAGCGTGAGCTCCGCGCCGGTGCGCCGTTCCCCCGGGGCGCCGGAGCACGGTCTTCTCAGGTGTTCTGGTCTCCGTTCGCGGAAACGTCGACTGCATCGCTTTTACGCACCTACGTGAGCAAGATCACAACGCAACATAATTAAAAAATAATAAACCAGCCTAACGGCCGTCGGGGTCCCGCCCCGTGAGGGCGGGCTGTGCCTGTGGCGGCGGCGCTCGGCATGGCGGTCGCTGTAGTGATCTTGCTGGCAGCCCTTGCTAGCGGCGGGCGCAAGAGGGAGCCCGCTCAAACTACCGCTCCCAGGGCCCGCCCCTCCACCCCAAGAGTTCCGCCGGAGCAATGTCGGGAGGCAAGCTGCCGGCGGGTAAAGGGTAATGGGGGTTCCTGACTTGAAACACCGGCCGCAGAGCTGCGCTCAGGGCGGAAGGCTGCCCTTACTCTTCCCCGAGTGTTCCCTCTGGAGAACGGTGACGAGCGGCAGAAACTTTCCTTTTAGCTCGGTTGCCTTCGCCGTACTTCCGTGAGGGCGCTTGGGAGCCGTGCCCCGGCATGCTGCCCGCCTCCCTTGCCCGGGCGGGGCACCGCGGCGGGCAGGTGCGGGTCTCCCTGGGAAGGTGGCTGCTCGCTGCCCCCGGCTGGGCTCCGCCGGGGCCGGGGCCCTGCCTCTGCCTGAGGTGGCGGCACCAGCCCCCCCGCCGGGAGCCCGCCCCGCTGCTCCGGGCCGCCCGGCAGAGTATCGGGACGCGAGCGGGGGGTTTAAAAGCTGAAAAAGGAGGCGATAATAGCAAACATGTGTCCGTGCAAAGGGATGCGAAAGAAGAAACACTGCTGTCGGCTGCTCAGAAAGGTAAGGCGGGCTGGAGTCACTCGTGAGCGGGCATACTGGGCGCTGCTCAAAGATGCTGGCACGGAGAAAGTTACTGCTGCAGTTGAGATTTTATAGCCCCAAAACTCTGGAATTAAAAAAAAACCCACAACAATTATCAGAAAACAACGACCCCGTTTCTTTTCACATCGTGTTGTTTGCAGCAGTTGATACATTTCAGTGTACGTTTTGCACAAGCAGAACAAAAATGATGTGGCTTCTTCCAAACAGCTTGTTGATTGAGTGTTTAAGTCACATCAGGGATAAGATGTAGCAGCCTCTCATTTCCCTTTTCGAAAGGAAAACCTGTCACACACAACCTGTCTCCATGCTGTTAAAACAAGTTTGATTCCAGCAAAATTGTCAAAGCTCTGCCTGTGGTACTAGTTTCTTTATAGGATGGCTGTCGCTTTGGTTGGTCTCATTCATTTCAGTGAAAAGTGGTTACTACATAATTAGCCTCAGAAATTCCAAGTGCTTTGAAAAGGTTTATGAAAAACATCCTCAACTGATTAAAAGGCTGCAGGAAAAAAAGGTTACTAAAGTTTCCTTGGTAACTTGTACTTCACTGAAAGGCATACTTTATCACTTAAGCAGATCAGTAGTCACTTTCCAAGTTTTAAAAAAATATTTTGTAACAGAGAATCTCGTATGACTTTTTTTGAATGTATACTGACACTTTTACTAGTACATCAGGTCAAAACTAATAGATAACTGCAGCTTATCTGACAAGTTTTTGATGGTCTCAATAAATAAACTACACATTTTGGTCTAATATACCTCCTTTTTACTGCTCACTTGATTGAGAGTTCATAAAATTGCAGTGCTAAATACCTCATTAGTTCTTAAAGAAACTAGCTCTCATGCTACATGAAAAGTAATAATAAGTGCTATTCTGGGTCTTGAAAACACCTAGCAGGAAAACAGAAAATAATAAGGCTTAATACAGAGATAAAAGTATGCCCTGCACAACATAAGAGACATTCCATTGTCTCTTTCTTTTAGCCAGGAGGCATTATGGGAGCAGTTACTGGAATTTTTTTCTTCTGTCAAAACGTTATCTGAGCTGCAGACTAATAGAAGAGCATTTATATAAGAAAGCGATGCAATCTTACTATCCAGGACTATAACTCCTGTGTTGTTTTCTTTCTATTTCAGTGAAAGAAGCTGGAAGAGACTTCACCTATTTTATTGTGGTGCTTGTTGGAATTGGTGTTACAGGTTATTTTTTAAAATTATGTTCTTTTATCGGAAGACACTTTTCATTAATGCCATCTGGTTTCACTAGTTTTCATTCCATTTGCTGTTGTTTCTGTTACAGGTGGTTTGTTCTATGTGATTTTTAAAGAGCTATTCTCTTCTTCTAGTCCAAGTAAGATCTACGGACATGCCTTGGAGAAATGCAGATCTCACCCTGAGGTTGGTTTTTGCACCTTAGTCATAAGTTTATGTTTCTCAGTAATTACTGTCTCTCTTGGAATCAAAAGTTTGCACAAGGAATGTCACAAGCAAAGCTACAGGAAGACCCAGGTGGTGCTTAGCAGGCAAACACCTGCAGATCTGCCTAGGCTTTTAGCTGACCAGCAGTGGATCAGCTCCAAACTGGAGCCTATATTAGGACAAGTTAATGCAAGCAGTGAGCCTGAGTGAATTAGCCTGCGAAAAGCCAAGGTAAGTGAGCATATCACGGCACAACTGGTGCAACTACAGCGTCAGCCCCTTCAGGGCACGTGCTTGTTTCTCCATACAGGTCTTACAGACATACCTGAGTGCGTACTAAATGTAATGTTTAAGGACTTCTGCAGGTCAGGGAAGGTACTGGTCCCACTTAAGTTTTGCAGATGGGGCTTGCTGCCTTTCCTCAGCACAGTTATTCTCTTGCGACACTTCATTAGGGTTCTGTCATTCTGCGAAGCGCTGCATAAGTAGTCAGGAATTTGAAACACAGTTTCTGAAACACAGTTAGCGTTCCTGTGGCTAACAGGAAAAGAGAAAGAGAAGAGCTGTGTGATCACAGGGTTCCATAAGACGGCTAGATGTAAACAAAAATCAATCTAAAACTGGATTCTAAAAAACCACTACTTGAGGCAAAACAAGAAATGCATGGAATAGCTTTCAGACGAGATTGCCACAGATGCCACTGAGTATAACCTAGAAATGAAGTGACAAGTTGTCACTAGAGTAAAAATGAAGACTGCTTTGGAACAAGTTTGTAGAATTAAAAATTCTCTCCAGTACTTAAACAATAAAAATCACCCTCCCTTTCTAAGCAACTTTAAGTTTAAAACTAGCTTAATTTGGTCTGGCTTTATAGATCTGGGAAAAAAAAAAAATTCTCAAATGGTAGCGGCTTTTAGGTAATGTTGAAGGAGACTGCATTTCTATTTGAAACATTGAAACATACTCTCTTGGAGGAGACATGAGCAAGTATTTCATGCTTCTTTTTCCTTTTTAGACAAAATGTCAGTAAAGTATAAAATACACAGTAAGAAGAGAGATTAAAATGTCATAATCACAGAGGATGGTACAAATATGGAAGATAGTAGGATTTATTTTAGACATTTAATATGTCTCTGTAAAGAAAAGCACTGAAATACAGAGGAATTTTACTTACACTTTTATTTCATAAACTCTTCTATTCTTGACATATCAGACTCACAAGGGGCATTTTGTTGAAAGAAAATGCATTCACAGCAGGGGCATGAGCTGGTACTGGAATATCTGTTTGAATGCGATACCTTCTGACAACTCAAATCTCTTTTCTCTTGTAGATAATTGGTGTTTTTGGTGAATCTATTAAAGGTTATGGGGAGGCAACAAGAAGAGGAAGACGACAGTTTGTCAGGTGCTCTTTGGTGTTTGCCCCATACAGACACTAGTTTTTGCATGGCAAATACATTTTGGGTCACATCACAGCAAGTTAGATCTAGATTAGTGAACTGTACGTGACATACCCTGTCATTTTTGAGTGAAAATGAAAGCAGTTTTCTGCAGTACCTGTTATGTGGCACATACCACTAAATACAGTGCACATACGCTATAAAATGCCAGTGCTGAGTGCCTCGAAACAAGCCATGGTCAGCATGGTAAACATAGAGCTGATCTCTCCAAAAAATAGGATGAGTCTGAAGAGAGTAGTGCAGAGGTCTAGGCATGCATCTTGGGAGCAGGGACCTGACTGAAGTTGACAGTCAAATAGATGAAATTTTTCACACCTTGAATGTGAATTTACTGCAGTAAGGCTCTTCGTCTTTGTTCTCTGTAACCCATTGTGTCACCTTAAACTGTATTGGAAGTTTAATTTGCAGTGTGTATCTGGGCATGACTGATGGAAATAAGAGCTTGGTAGTAAGCAGCAGTTAGTCATTTCAGTAGGAAACATAAACTGGCACCAGAACTCCAGTTTGACCATTAGTTTCTGAAAGTGGTTGCTTTGAAAGTGACATGACCTTTCTATTTATCTAATATTTGGGCGTAACCTAACTCCAGTCTAAATATCAGCATTTAGATTGGAAATCTGATACCAGTGCCAAAGTTGCTCAACTTCAGTAGAACAAAATTATTGCCAAAATAAGTAAAGCATATAGTAAACTGTTTTGATGTGATTTAACCAACCTGATAATTGATAAAACATTCCTTGTGTGTTTTGGCTTGGTAACTTATAAAAAAAAGACCCTGGCAGACGTGGTGATGTGGGTGTTCCTTTCTAGATGTCAGGCTCTGAATCTGGGAGTTCTTCAGAATCAAAACAAGGAGATTCTAGAATCTTCAGCCATTGGATTGCTGTTGAGTTTTGAGGGGAAGACTGGAGTGAGGACATTTAAGCACTTCATCTGTTAATCCTCAACTGCTAATTAGCTCTTTCTTCTAACTCTGCTACTCCTGATACACTCACAGTAAAGCCTGGGAAGAGCAGTAGAGAAGGAGCCCATAGTAGCATAAGGACTGCATCGGAATACACTTTCCTCACAAAATAGTTAAGCAGCTCCTCTAAATAAGAAATTTGAATTTGAAGTTTAACTAGCATATAATATGTATCCTTGCTGAGTGGGTTGTTTTTTTGTTTTGCTGTTTTTAGTCATATTGAATACGTAAAGGATGGACTGAAACATATGCGTTTGAAGTTCTATATTGAGGGCTCTGAATCAGGGAAGCGGGGAACAGTCCATGTGGAAGTCAAAGAGGTATGTGCAATTGCTTGATATAGCTGACAAGCTTAATCTTGAATTTAAACTACCAAAGAGAAAAGAACAGAGCCTGAAATTGTTTTCCTTGCAGAATCCTGAGACAGGAAGATTTGAGGTCCGCTACATATTTGTGGATGTTGACACCTATCCTAGAAGAACCATTATCATAGAAGACAACAGATAGCCAATGACCAAAGTTGCTGGCTCATCTCATTGAGTATTGGATGATACTGGTGTAAGAATTGTTTGGTGTTCTTGATCGTATCTTGCAGCTTTGGGGTTGTGTTACAGGATGTAGCCTCTTGGGGCCTCCATTAAGGTCTTTCATAGTAACAGATGCAGGATTTGAAGTGAAGCCAATGAAAAATAGTAGAGCCATCACTTATAGCAAACACTTTTGACAGAGGAAAATAATAGCTTGTGATGAACAGTGTAGTGCTGAATAATGCTTCTACACACCCAAAAACTGAATCTTCCAAGATTTTAGGTTTGGATGGGGAGCTTTTTGTCTTCCTTTGCTTGGATTTCCCACTAGCACTGCAATAAAGTGATATTTTAAGTGTAGACAAACTCTGTTTTCATTCTGGATGCCTTTGTGTAGATAAGGAGGTAAAATAAGAATGTATGTTAGTGATGCAAAGGGGATCTAGCCGAAGGGCATGTAAGAATATGGATTGTGGAGAGAGACATCCATGGCAAATGACTGAAGATAAAGGTTTCAATATTGGTATCTTCTAAATAGATTAGCAGCATGCAGGATGGTATTACTGTCTGTTCCTTCTGACGTTTACCATCTTGCTCCACTAAGAAAAGACAGTTTTGTAGCAGCTCAGCCCCACCCGCAGTTTTTCCATTAACTTAGCTAATCTAAATCTCCTGGGAATCAGATTCATACAGGTTTACCTAAACTGAAAAGCTCAACTCATGACCAGATTTCTCACCTGGGTTTCTTCCTTAGTGTAACATGGCAGATAGCAAGCATAACCTTGTGTATTAATAGTCAGACTCAGTCATGCCCATCTGTCAAGTAGCACCAACCAAAAAATTTCAAGCTTTAGCTTCTTACATTTAACCACTTGCTTAAGCACCAGCTAATGCATTTTTCTGTAGTTACCTACCATATGTTATGAGCTTTTTAGTTCACTAGTTAATTATCCCTACGTTAAACACACACTGGTGTTAGGTTATCAGCCCTTATTACAAGTTCATTTAATGGTACATTTGGACTATTCTAAGGTTCATGCAATATTGCCTCACACAATGCCACAAATATAGTTATTACCTTTAGTAATACTTTACTGGACTTTAGCCATCCTGTTCATCTGCCTTCTAGTAATCTCATTTGCATAGTCATAACAACTAAACATAATACTTTGTTAGACCTGGATAACTTTGCTTTATGTTAAGCACTGCAAGCTTGACTTCAGTCAGATCCCCATATTGTTTGAAAGTATGCAATGAAGAGGAATCACGCATTCATCACAGTTTGTGAGCAGAGCAGAGTAACCACACCTTACGGCAGAGCAGCCCCCGATGTCAGTCTGTTAAACTACAAGGCATTTTGGAGTTTCTGAACTGTATACAGTATAACTGACTTCTACTGTGCAGGCCAAAGGGATTTTTAGAAAACTTTGAAGAGCAGTTGAGATTGCCTGAAGTGATTTCATATGCATTAGTTTCAGCACAGTTATAAATTTGTCTGCCTTCTTTCGTCTCTCGATGGATGCTTGTCAAGACTAACAAGCCCGCAGTTTTACACATAGTCGAAAGCTATGGAAGTACGTGTTGGTGGCTCCCTATTTCAAGTATGAGAAATGGTCATGGTGCTTGATACAGCGCAATGAAGTAACTTTGATAAACTTTTATTTTTACCTACAGTTATTGACAGCATTAATGTCCATCTGGAAAGATGTCTTTAAATAATGAAAGCAACTGACTCCTGTTGTTCTTTGTGTTATTTTCTTGAAAGCAGTAGAGTCAATAACACCTTCTGACTTATGCTTATGACTCTTCCCAATTCTCAGCGTTACACTTGATAAAACTTTTGTTTCAGAAGAAATTTTCAAACCAACCTAATTGATTTATAACCCAGTAAAAAAAGAAAAGAAAAAAAAAAGAAGAAAATACCTGAGGCCCTCGTTTCATTGCAGCCTGCCACAGTGCTGACTGATAGCATTACATACCATGTTTACCCGCCAGCACTTATGTCCAGTTGCTATAAGCATGTGTCATACTACGGCAGTTGCTGAAAACCACCTCTGCAAGAGTTTTGTCATGAATGCAAGATGGAGTGTGTTTGTCAGAGCACATCAGAAATACTGCAAGCTATGTAAGTTTATAATATAATAATAAGATTACTAGCCTTAAGCCCATACTATTTCTTGATAAAAATGTAATCATTCTTCACCTTTTACAAAGCAAGGCTATATAAAAATACACAGTTTAAACTAGAAAATGTAATACTATTTTTTGCCCTTCCTTTATGAGTTTCTACCATATCAAGCTGCCTGAAAGCCATTGTAAACCTCCATGTCAGCAACAGAACTGACAGGCTAGGGTTTTTTCCTGTAAACCTGCATCCCAACTTTGCTTTATTATTAATCCAGCTGTGGCTTGTTTTCAGTGGGCTTCACTGCTGGAGAAAGGAGTACTTCCTAAAGCAAGATGTAAACCCCATTTTTTTATATAGTAAATAGTATAGTTACAGCAAAGATAGGTCAGCCATTAGATTTACTTTTGTCTTGTTTTAGAGCCTTTTTGCACTGAAAAAACTGTCAGGACTAGAAACTTTCTGGGAAGGAAAAGATGCTGACCTCACATAATGATGTTTTTTCAACAGTGCAGGTACATGAAATTCTATGTCAGGCTTGTGGTAAAACAGCAAGAATTGGCCAGTGGCGTTAATGTGTATGTTTGGCTTCAGCTTGAGAAAACAGACTAAGAATGTGGTATTTGCAACCAGATTTATTTACAGGTTTTTTTCAGTACCCAGGACTTCCTCCCGTAGACAGAAATATGATTTCGAGGGTTGTGTGAAAGAACCGCATTTGGAAATCAGATGTCTGGTTGTTTGGTCCCTTTGAGACATCAGAACAGAAATTTTTTAAGTTGTCTGTAAAGCTGTCAGTACCATAGTTCTTGCACTAAGTGCCCGTGTCATACTTTGGCAGTTGTGTCAGGCCTCAATATCGTGCTCCCTGGCTCAGAATAAATGCTACAATTACAGGTGTCAGAAGAAGTCTTAGCAAAGTCAGCGTAATGATTCTGTCTGGCCCTTTGGCAACCATTCCAGACCTGTATGAGAAAAACGGAGACAGACCAAAACTGGCAATAAGGGAGAGACACGAGTATAATTTAAAAGACACAGATGGATGTGGAGTTGTCCACAGTGCCGCTGACCTTCACAATTTCTCCGTGATGCTATGACTGTCTCAAAGCAAAGTACAAACCTCTGGTTTATGCATTGCATTTCAAGAAACTGGAGAATCCAGAGAAGCAAGTCAGGGGATTACTTTCAAGCTTATTTTTGGTTAGGGTAGCATCAATATGACAGAGTTATAAATAAAATGTTTCTCATCCTGTGCTTACACGGAGTGCGCCGTTGTCATTTTCACAACTTGTCTTTCTCCTGCGGAGTTGCAAGAAAGCAGGTGGGTGAGCACACCTGCTGAAAGCAGCAGGATACACAGCCGTAGTGGCACCCTCCACGTACTTCATAGCAAACAAAACATCTCACAGGCTGGAAAGAAGCTGCAGCGGAGGAGTATATCGTATGTAAATCATCTTTGTATATCATCCTGCTTCGTAAATAGCAGAATAGGTAGGATAATATTTTGCTTCTAAAACGTGGAAAAATAAATTTCCATTATAAATGTAAAATTATAATTACCTCTAGGAACTGCTAATTGCTCTTTCCTAACTAAAGCTTAACCCGCTTTCATTTTGTTGGAGTCCAAGGAACATAGCAAGTCATCCATCTCCCCATCCAGTGGGAAGGGGTACAGAGCACTTTCAGGGTGCTTTCAGTCATCTGCTTTCAGAAGCTGCATTACACACTCTGTTATGATTAGGTCTAAAAGATATTCACAGACTAGGGGAGCTGTAACACTTGCAGCCCTACATCCGACAATTTCCTTTCGTCTTGGCCACCTCCCTCAACTTCATCACCCCCACAGAGAAAAGGGAGAAAGAACTTGGTATCTGTTATTACCTTCTGACATTCACGTATTTATTAACATGTATGTATAATCAAATTTATAACCTGGTCTAGTGGAGGGTGTCCCTGCCCATGGCAGGGGGGTTGGAATTAGATGATCTCTGAGGTCCCTTCCAACCCAAACCATTCTGTGATTCTATGATAGAGGCTGTGTCCCTGGATGAATTGTGTAACAGGTGTTCTAGCATGCAGTGCTGTTTACTCTCCCATTTGCAAAAGGCCACATAAATGGGATTTTTAGCTCTAGAAATGTTCTCCTGTCAGGAGAACATTTGGTATTCCTTTAAAGCTATTGTTTCTGTATAACTAAAGCACCCCATAAGTAATGTACTTCATCAGGCTTTCTAGTCCTGTTACCAAAACGCTAGCTAAATGCAACAGTGAGAAAGATGGGCATACGCACACAAAATGTTCAGGAAGCCAAATGGTAGTGAGATCTTCACTGGTGTCTTTTTAAGAAAACTATCCAGCCTTGAATATTGTTACCTTCAAAACATACTGAAAAATGCAGTATTCCATTTAAACTTCTCTCCTTCCCATCTTGTCTGTCTAGAAGTAGTATTTATCAGTGGCCTCAGTCCATAAAGTGCTCCTCATGATTTATTTTTTTACTGCCTGCATCACCTCGCTATCTAAACAGATATACAAGGGTATTTTTCTTTATATTTCTGGAATGGGGGTACAAAACTCTAAAGGAAGCCACTTTTCCTGCTTCGTGAAAAAGCTGACAATACACCTGAAAAAATGAAGGCAAAGTAAAAGAAATAGTAGAAGAAATCCACCTTTAGATACATTACCATTCTTATGGCCAAATGACAAATACAAAGTTCAAATGCTTTCAAGTCTCAGTGGAGGAAAGCTTTTGGGAATCCTTTTTCTAGTAAAATCTCTTCAGTGAAGAAAAAAAAGAGGAACTTCATAGCTTGATTTGTCATCCTCCTCCTAGCTAGATACATATCACCAGTGAGACTATTTAAGCCTCATGAGATTTCAAGAGTATTAAAGTTTTATATCTATGTAGTCTGGCTGCCAAAAAAAAAAAAAAAAAAGTTAGACTCTTGCTAACATGGAAGTCTTGTAAGAACTAGTTACTTCTTTCCATATTCCTTGTGAGGCTGAAGTTCTGTTGGTCCCTATGGACCAAGCTGGGATCCATGTTTAAAAAAATTATTTTCTCAAATCCTGTTTAAAGCAAGCAAACCTGTTGTAATTTTGCAGACTGTTAGCCTAGATTGTTCCTTAAAACGCTGTCCCAGCCTCACCGGATCATTGTGCTACCAGTAAGCCACGCAGAGTTCCTTCTGCGTGGCAAGCAGCTCAGAGGGCTCCGTCCTTTCCCTGGATGATGCTCAGCTGGGGAGAAAGCAAAGTAACTGAAAGGTTCAGTTTTACTTTTTGGTAAATATAAGCAATAAACATTTCAGTGTTTCCTTTTTAAAGCTGCTTTCTCTTTTTCTCTGGGAAAGCACAAAATTCTAGCGTCTGCCAGTAACTTCCGGATGTGAAACTGTCATTTTATTGTTACTAAAGCTGTGGGGGAAAAAAAGAAGTCAGAGCCAAAGCAATGACATTTTCATGGAAATTAAACACATTTTCCAGAGTTAAGTTTTGAGCATTGCAGAATTAATAAATATATATATGCTCAAACTCTGATTCTTTAGAAAATGAAAATATGTCAGTCATCAGAGAAACACTGTTTTGCCAGAAACATTGTATGGCAGACTACTCAAAATCTATTTGAAGCAGGTGTGCAACTGGTCTTAACTTTACCATCTCTGCCCTCTTTTTGGTGGATGCCAAAACTTGTGTATATAGTTTAGGCAGCCAAGGTCCTTAGAGTTGGTTTGTGGGAATAATAATGTTACTCTGTCATGTACATGACCTCTATTTGAGTCTAGGTCCTGTGTATTCTTGGTGGGTCATCACAAATTAATTTTGTGAAAACTTTAAAATACAAAAAAATGACTACTCTTTTACTAAGCTTCAGTAAACAGAAGGTCATTGCAAAGAAAATAGGATTTTAGAGTGGGAAAGAAAAATGTTGCTGTGCATGACTGATTGAGTTTAAAAATGACCTTGATGATACATAAATAATTCCAGCATGGAAATCAAGTTTCAACAACTGATTTAGGCAATGGAGTCATGATCTGGGGAATGGCTGCAAATAAATGCATGTCTGATACAAGAAACTTCAACAAACTCACTTAACAAGCAGAGAAGACAGGAATGTGAATAAGACAATTATTGTATCACATGCCCACTGTAGAAATAAAAAGACAAAGAAGATGTGCTGGGTTTTTTCACAATTAATTTCAGTTCACTTTGTTCTCAGTCTCATCTCACTATCACAAGGGGTGCCATCCATCCTAATACTCATGGGATTATTCCAATGTGTAAATTATCAGCAACCTAACCTGTTAAAGATTAGGTCCAAAAAACATTGGGGGCACATTTTGAGTCAAAGCCCACTTTTAGGATTCATTACAGCCTGTAAGCTGATGGAAACACAGAAGGAAAGCACAAAGATTTAAAAAAAAAAAAAAAAAAAAAAGAAAAGAAAAGAAAAAAAGAAAAAGAAAAAAGATTAAAGGATAAAGGATAAAAAGTTTCAAAGATCAAGCTTAAAGACAACAGTAAAAGCTCATAACTGACCTCTGTATATGGGGTTGTGAAGTCTGCTTGCAGCTCTAGAATACAGTTAGCATTGGAAAAATGGAGGAATTTTTTTCCCCTCTTTTTTTTGGGAGGGAAAAAAAAAAAAGGCCTAGTCCCTAGAGAGATGTTCACTTGCTCAGAACAGAGAATAATAAAACTCCAGTGCACAAAGTCCTTAGGTAGCTGGGAATATATATCATTATGATATAGTATACCAAGGATTATGAAACAATGATTCCAAGCCATACTGTAAATAATTGAACAGCAGAAGTATTTGATAGTTTTTCTTTGTAAGTTCTCAGGGGTTTTTTTATTCTGTATGTGTTACGTAAAATAATTACAGGAATTATAGAAGAATGTGAATTAATACCATCCTGTATTCAAATTCAGTATATTTAGATTTTCTTCATAATGATTTATAGTTAAAAGTAGAAAATGTAGCAAAAATACATTGCAAGTAAAAGGAAAGTTAAGGAAAAAAAAATAAAAGCTTGTTTGGAAGTCTTGTAGTTGTCGTAGGAAGAATAAATTTGATTCCTTTCATCTCATACAAGTCATCAAGGAACATTTGTAACTTGACATAAATAAGCACAAGTACCCCTTTCAGTAAAGGAATTCAGTTTGGAAAGCCCCTGTTTGCTGTGGATCAGAGAAAAGTTTATATCCTCTCAGTGTTCAGTATCAAACTACTGCATTTCATTTTAAATATCCACATTAAAAATAATATCGGTTATGGAAAAAACGTAGTAAGTAAGCTTATAATTATCTGCATAAAGGAGATGACACGGTACGTCTAAAAGACAGTACCAGGGATTTTAAACGAATGGAAAACGTCAGGTCTAGTTGTCATATATGGCAAGTACAAATATTGACCCATCTATATAAAAGTTTGTTGTATAGACTTTGGCACAGGCTTTTGCCTGAGGTGTCGGTGTGGGGAGAGCACATGGGCCCTGTCCCTCTGGCTGGGGTGGGATGCCCTCACCTTCTCCGTCCCGGAGCCATGCCGTGGCAGGTTAGCCTTGGCCAGCACCCAGACTCCCACACCGCTGCTCCCCTGCAGCGAGATGGAGGTGCAAACAGGCAACAGCAGGAACAAGTCTTGTGGTTTGAGATGAACACAGGGAGATCACTTGCCAAGTAGAGTCGCAGGCAAAACAGACTTCAAAATTAACTCCGTTTATTGCCAGTTATTGCCATTGTGGCCCGTGTTGCCGCACGGGACGGCAGCGTGGGCATCCTGCCACCGCGGTGGAGCACCCAGGGAGGCCGGTGGCAGTGGCGTCTCTACTTTCAGATCACGTATGCACGTCTGCCTCTGCATCTTAAAACCTCCCGCTACTGTGGTGGGAAACCTTTCCAGGATAATCATGTTTATCCAACCCCCATTTAATTACAATTCCCCTTTATCTGAATCACAATTATGTTTTCTAGCATGAATTGCCTTCTTGTATTACTTGCCACAATTAACTCTATTAACCTTCATTTATCCAAGCACATTTTCACTTTTTATAGGAAGGGGGTTGGTTCGCAATTTCAATCCTAATTTTTTTTTTTTTCACTAAAAACATAACAATCTCAGCCATAACAATGTCTTATTACAGCTCTTTTAAACACATACTAAATACGTGGCTGAGATCTGATTTGCTTCATTAGTGCTACAGCATCCATAGACAAGCTGGAAGAGAATTGCTGTTTTGTATGCTCCCTGGGATCATGCATTACCCTGTGTTTAATAACATAAAGCCAAATCCCAATGGCATAGCACAGATTTTCAGAAAGCCACTAGTTGCTATTTGGCATGATACCTGGCAAGGTCCAGGCATCCTCTCCTCCTCCGTGTGGCTGCAAAGCCACCATATTCAGGTGTGTAACACTGGTAAGGATGAAAGTGGTGGAGAAAAATAGCTGAGATGATACCTCAAGATTTAAAACAGAAAGCAGCTTTCTGTCAAGCATCTTGGGCATAAAAGTCTCATGATAAATCATGACTATTTTCCCTGAAAACATCCGTGAAAGATGTCCTACTTTACTAATTTTTTTTTTTTGTATTCTTCCCACTTCTTTTCCCTGAATTTCTCTTTTAACACTTTTTTTGGGAATCTTGCCAGCCTCTACATATATTTCTCTTTTCCTTCAAAATATTATGCCTAACTTCCATGTCTGCATTTCTCTTCTTTACCTATATTTAATTTAGCAGAATGAAAGCTGAGGAAGAAATATTACACTTCCAGTTTCCAAGGTTTCTAGAACTGGTGGCTTTTCTCCTGTGGTGCTCCAACTTTTCCATCATGCTGACTCACTTGAAAGATAGTATGAAGTCAATGTTTACAGCCTGTAATTCAGCATCATCTGGATAATAAATAATCTTATAGCTACCAAATATTTTACCATATCTTAAGGTAAATAAAGTGAAATGATTTCAGGGAAATAATTTTAATTTCACTGAGTGTCTGATTTCTACATGAAACAATGACAGTCTAAAATTCAATGTATTGCCTTTGAAAATCTGGAGGTATATCAATATACCATATGATACATGATGGTTTATATCCAAAATAAAAGTCAAGGAATTCATCCCTGCCCCATCAAAAATTGAACAATTAATCCCAAAGAACAATGTCATCCGAACCAGCCCTTTGCCACATTCTGCAACTATTTGCACTTTCGTAGAATCATATAGAACCGTAGAATGGTTTGGGTTGGAAGGGACCTCAAAGATCATCTAGTTCCAACCCCCCTGCTGCCATGGGCAGGGACACCCTCCACTAGACCAGGCTGCCCAAAGCCCCATCCAGCCTGGCCTTGAACACTTCCAGGGAGGGGGCAGCCACAGCTTCTCTGGGCAACCTGTTCCAGTGCCTCACCACCCTCACAGTAAAGAATTTCTTCCTTATATCTAATATAAATCTACCTTCCTTCAGCTTAAACCCATTACCCCTTGTCCTATCACTACAAGCCCTTGTAAACAGTCCCTCTCCAGCTTTTCTGTAGGCCCCTTCAGGTACTGGAAGGCTGCTATAAGGTCTCCCTGGAGCCTTCTCTTCTCCAGGCTGAACAACCCCAACTCTCTCAGCCTGTCCTCATAGGAGAGGTGCTCCAGCCCTCTGATCATCTTTGTGGCCCTCCTCTGGACTCACTCCAACAGGTCCATGTCCTTCTTATGTTGGGGGCCCCGGAGCTGGACACAGTACTCCAGGTGGGGTCTCACAACAGCAGAGCAGAGGGAGAGAATCACCTCCTTTGACCTGCTGGTCACGCTTCTTTTGATGCAGCCCAGGACACGGTTGGCTTTCTGGGCTGCAAGCGCACACTGCTGGCTCATGTTGAGCTTCTCATCAATCAACACCCCAATGTCCTTCTCCTCAGGGCTACTCTCAGTCCATTCTCTGCCCAGTCTGTAGCTATGCTTGGGATTGCCTGGACCCACGTGCAGGACCTTGCACTTGGCCTTCTTGAACTTCATGCAGTTCACATGGCCCACCTCTCCAGCCTGTCAAGGTCCCTCTGGATGGCATCCCTTCCCTCCAGCATGTCGACCACACCACACAGCTTGGTGTCATTGGAAAACTCGCTGAGGGTGCACTCAATCCCACTGCCCATGTAACTGACAAAGCTGTTAAACAGTGATGGTCCCAATACTGACCCCTGAGGAACACCACTCATCAATGTTCTCCACTTGGATATCGAGCTGTTGACTACAACTCTTTGAGTGTGACCATCCAGCCAATTCCTTATCCACTGAGTGCTCCATCCATCAAATACATGTCTCTCCAATTTAGAGACAAAGAGGTCATGGGGGACAATGATGTCAAATGCTTTGCACGAGTCCAGGTAGATGACATCATTTGCTCTTCCCTTATCCACCAACGCTGTAACCCCATCACAGAAGGCCACGAAATGTGGCATATGCCTCTACATAAATACATATATATGCATATACATATAAACATATATAAATATATAAGGTAGAGCATATATGTTATATAATGTACATTATGTATAAGTAATAGAAACACCTACCTACCTACATATACATATATATGTATATATGTTCTTGATCTCATCTTGGTAAGCTTTTCATGTAATATCAAAGTAAACCAGGTTCTGAGGCCATTCAAAGCCAGAAACCTACCACTACTGACCAAGTCATGTCAAAGAGCAGGTTTCCATTGATGTTTCTGAGATCACTGTGGTCTGTATAAGCCACATGGAACTCACGAATGGGTGAATTCTGGATGGTTGGTCAGATAGAACCCTTCATTTTTGACCTGATGTCCAGCACCCCATCCAAACCTGCAACCACTGACAGCTACAATAGCTCCAGACTTCAGTTGGTGGCAAATACTTTAAGGGAATTAAAAAGAAGTCAGATAAGGACTACAAGTATGTGAGTTGTGGGAAGATTAGAGGCAGTCTACTCTAATCTTTTCACCTGCACTGAATGAATCATAATGGCAGTTTCTCCTTGATAATGCCTCACTCCATCCTGCGTTGTACTGGTAAAAATACTGCTGCATTTGCTAGCAGTTGCCAGCCTTTGGGATGGAATACCAAAATGAAAGTTTATGGATTTGTTTTTTATGTTTTTTTAAAAAAACATGCTTTTTTTCATGTTGGAAATATTAATTCTAAACCAACTACCAATGTCACAGTCAGCCCCATTTACTCACAGGCTAGCCATCGTGCTGTACCGCCCACATGAGGGATGTGACACAGTGACTTTTTTTTCATGGAGGACTGGCCTTGTGCTAAGTGAAGTGTTCCTACATGATATCTCTGAAATAATTATCAACCACAACATAAATATCAACACATACATGCACAAGATCCAAGAAAAACTAATACTCCAAAAAATTAAACCAGATTAATGTCAAGAAAATGAGTATGTATTCCACAGAGTGAAGTCTAGTGAGCAACCTTGTTGTGTCAGAGCATTAATTACTTTTGCTGTATGCCCATTCTGATGTGGTTACATTGCTGTACCTTGCGACAGAGTTCAACCAGCACATACATATCCATGTTGAGGTCATTGTGATGACTTATAAAGGGCTTTGCTGCTGTGCCCACTAGTGTCATATCTGTGGGAGTCTCCACCTTTCAAATGGCAGGCATTTCATGGCTTTCTAAAACTATATTATATTCACTCTTGGAGCCCCAGGGAAGGTTCCTGTCTCTAATTCAAGAATCATTCATCTCTTCCCTGGAAATAAGAAATGGATTGCTGGAAGCCACCTGCAGGCCCATCCTTCAGACCTCTGCGTACCACGCACGTTCCTCAAGCCATGCTTTCTGCAGCAACTCCGTGCAGACCTCACTGCGATTTTAAAGACAAGAAATAATGTGGATATTTTTGGAACTGCCTATACATCACTGCCGCAATGTACAGAGTTACATGAGGCTTTCACACTGAAATAATTTACTTAGTAGAAATAAGGACTTGTCAGTAACGATACAGATATTTTCTGCATCATGTAAACCAGTAATGAGCACAGGACTGGGACTCAGGAAATACTAATCCTAAACTAAATTCTGTCACTCATCCCTTCTGTGGGCCTAGAGTGAGTATTTTTGTCTTTCTCTCTGCTATAATAATCACCTGTCCCAAATGAGTGTTGTGAGAATCATGTAACGAAGTAAAGCCACAGAAAGCCTGGGCAGGTAGGCAGGACTCTCAGAACAAAGCAATGACTTTGAGAAACCCAGAGGGACGGGTTTTCAGAAGCTCTTGACCACATCTCTTAAACACATGTCAAGTCCGGTACTCTAAAGCATTTTTCCAGGAAGAAGATCTGATCACTTCTGTCTACTAAAGTGATGAGTAAAGAAATTATTACATATTATGTCATGACATTAAAAAAAAATTATGATATCAACCTTTATCTCAGGCCATACCTCAAGAAATCCATGATTATACAGGAAGTTTCACAGGAAAATGATAATATTAATGCTGATAATGAAAGGCTAAAGTGTCCAGTAGCCTAAGCCTGGTATTCCTGGACATCCCATGTCCCTGCACTACATTTAATCTCTGCTTTTAGTGAAAAGCTCTTTGGACTTGAAAAAGAATGTGACAAGAAGCAGAACCTCACTTTTAAGTTCAGATTAAAAAACAGAGCAAACCAAAGATTTTTATGCATAACAGAACAGAACCCATCACTTCAGGACAGTATCAACTTCTTTATGCATCTAAAGAATAAAATACATTTCTCTGAGCTGGATGCAGCTTTTTTCTGATGCGAACAGGAGCCATCACACCACGTGCCGTGAGTGGGAGCACACACGTCGCTCCACGATATAATAGGCTGCATGACTAATAGCAATTAAAAGTCATTGAACTGCCACCCACTGTAAATTACAATGCTGTAATTTCCACAATGTGATTGGAAGATCATCTTAAGCCTAACCGTCACACGGTACTGCGGAGTTTTCTTTTTGCCTCTTTATAGCTTAACCCCTCAGAAAGTTTTCTTTCACTAACCCCATGGGTCTGGCTGGGGAGGAGCAGGCAGGCTGGAGCACAGCTCCTCATCTCCAGGTGCAGGGACAGGGTACAGAGCCTGTGAGCGTGAGTCCCCTGGGAGCACAACTGCCCGAGGTGAGAAAGAAGGAGGAAAAGCAGATCTGGAAACAAGATCCAGCTGAACACGGGTATGTTATCTTACATTGCAAGTGGTCTAACAGGTGGTCTGGTCGAGATTTTGCTCCCTCAGCTGACTTTTAGTGGATATTGTGAAACACATGCAAAGAGAAATTTGCAGGTTTGTGTCTTGGATGTGCATCTCATAGACCTTGATCTACAGCTGCTTCGGCCCCAGAAGGATTACACAGATCATCCCTGTTGAGGAACTGCTGCCAGCAGTCTGTGTGCCCAAACTAGCCAGCTGTGCTGGTTCTGGCTGGGATAGAGTTATTTTTCTTCATAGTAGTTAGTACAGGGCTATGTTTTGGATTTGTGCTGAAAACAGTGTTGATGACACAGGGATGTTTTCGTCAGTGCTGAGCAGTGCTGACACAGAGCCAAGGGCTTTGCTGCTTCTCACACCACCCCACCAGCAAGGAGGCTGGGGGGGGCACAAGAAATTGGGAGGGGACACAGACAGGACAGCTGACCCCAACTGACCAAAGGGATATTCCATACCATATGATGTCACGCTCAGCGTGTAAAGCTGGGAGAAGAAGGAGGAAAGGGAGGACATTTGAAGTGATGGTGTTTGTCTTCCCAAGTCACCATTACATGTGATGGAGCCCTGCTTTCCTGGAGATGGCTGAACTCCTGCCTGCCCATGGGAAGTGGGGAATGAATTCCTTGCTTTGCTTTGCTTCTGCGCGTGGCTTTTGCTAAACTGTCTTTATCTCAGCCCACGAGTTTTCACGCTTTACTCTTCTGATTCTCTCCTCCATCCCACCATGGGGAGAGTGAGAGAGTGGCTGTGTGCAGCTGACCTGCCGGCTGGGGTTAAACCATGACATCAGCACATTGCAGTGAACAGCCAGGGAACAATCCGCAAACCCAAGTGTGTTGGAAATGAGCAAATTATTTGTATTAGTGAACAAATATATGAGTACAACAAAGCAATAATCTGTCTGCCTGTAGTTCACAAGCAAAAAGGAAGGCAATAATTGCTGAATGTCTCTTCGCTGTAAATAGCAGGTCCAGCCGCATCATACTCGGCTTTCACTGAACATTTGCTTAAAAGTTGGTGGAAGTAAGTGGGAACACTTACTTCAAATATCTTTTTAGTCAACACTTGCAAATTTTACATTATTTCATGTCCGTGCACATTAATTAAGATTTCTAGGACATTTCATAATAGATTCTCACCAGCCATGGAAAAAAAACCATAAAGATGAGAGCAGATCTTCATTCTTGTATGACAAAGTAACAGATGCTGCAGAGAGGATTGAGCTTTCCTAACACTGAACTGGAAACTTTATTAGGAGATGATAAATAATATTACCCTAAGCCCATTTACCTCCCCTTTCGACTACCAACAGCATTCCTTCTACATTCTTTCTGGATTCCAAGAAACAGTAATTACCATCGGTAAGTCCCTCTTTATCTGCAAAGAATGCACACTCCCTCAGCTTTTGCCATAATTTGTAGTTTAGCACCACCTTCCTAGACGCCAAAGAATGACAGCTTTGCACTGCCAGATATTTTGCCTTAAAGCCTTTGTACAAAAGCCAAAAAAAAAAAAAAGTACAAAGAAGGGTGGTTATTTCCTGATATGTTTTACTTAATAGAAGTTTTTAGTAATGAGATGGAGTTCCCCATCATCAGCAATTTTTAGACCTCAGCAGTTTTTAGAAACTATCACACAGGCTGGTGCTCCCTGTAGCCCTTCAGTTACAGCAGCTCTATCCACAGCTGTGGATCTCTGCTGTCACGGTTTCAGGGCCCATGGCTTACTGTTCCAAGTCATGAAAACTGAAGTTTCTAATGCAAACTGTAGTTTATGCTGAATAGAGCGTATTTTCATATTATAAAGGAGATTGTGAGTGCTTGATCTGAGCACTGTACATTCGCTCACCATTCTAGGCAATAAATTTCAACATATTTTCTGCACTTCATCATAAACAACTGTTAAGGAAAAAGTTTCAATGATTCCTTGAAAATGAAACAGAATTAACAAATGTATTTTATTGGCAACTTCATGGTCCACAATATAAATATTTTATTCCATAATCCAAGGAGATGATAAGAAAAAAATAAAGGTGGCAGACGTAAGGGTAACTGACCTGCATTAGCATCCAAGATAAGCCTATACGTTAAAGAAAATTCAAGTGAAGCATCTAGATTTTTTTTTTTTTTTTAATGCATCCTTTGGTTTTCCCCTTCCGCATGTCCCCCAGCATGCCCTCACTTGCATGGGGCATGTCCAGGATCAGCTAACCAAGAATAAGCTTAATCACAAAATTACCTTACAGTCACCCTCTGCAAAACCTCCTTCTAGGCTGAGCTCTTTATCTTGTGACCCAGAAGCTACATATACCCCCCATGACATGACCTGTTTTACAGAAGTGTCACATGTTGATACTTCAAAAAAGCAAGAGGTCTGTATACTTTTGCTTGGCTTGGTGCTTCCCATCAGCACTCTAATCAGAGACTCACAGGAGGTGCTCCCCAAGATGTGGTCACAAAGTTCTGGGTGACGTGGCTGTGGCAGTCCTGCCTGTGTTTCTCAGGACAGCCCGGTGGCTAAGCCACTCACTGCCATGTTGGATACTGAAGCTGCATCCCCTCTTAAGCCTTTGCTTCCTTCTCCGGTTGTAAAAATATTCTCCACCTAGAAAACACTTTTAATATGGAGGAAACCTCTTAGGAATTCTATGTCTTAGTTTCTTTGCCTATGCAATTACTCAAGAGTAATCAGACTGTGAATATAAAGCAACCTCTCATTTTTGTCCTTTGGGAGAAGAAAAAAAATTGCATATTAAGCAACCATCACACTTTCCCTTCTAAGTCTCTACCCTTCTATCACATAATAATTATATTCTATCACATAATTAATTTCCCAAAATCAGAATGCCAGTGGCAACTGACAGTGGTTTTAGTTATGGCAGTGAGCTGAGGAATGGACACACATTTACATCTGCTGACTCTGGGCAACAACACAGAGAAAAGACGATAAATGAGAAGAGAGGAGCTGTAGGTGTCAGCCTTTGAAATCTTTCCCAATCTCCACAAGTGAATCAGGTATGGTTTCTGGATGCAGCCTCAAGAAAATGCATGTGAATGAGTCTTCTGAAGTGGATTAGTTTAATTTCTTTACACTTTTGTGTGGATATTCTCATTCAGAATTAAAAAAACCTAAAGTGGTCTTAATTTCATTTACTTGATTTCCAAGGAGAACTAAAGCAGATCAAATTAAGGACACTAATTCTGGCTAACAGTGTACACATAATCTTGCGTAATGCGGTTTAATTCTTACCTTTTCAATTCACATCTTTAGTTTGTTTAGACTGCACTTCTAGCGTGGCCCTGCGAAGGCAAACACCAAATGCATTACTGTTTGAAGAATGTCCTGATAGCTTGCAATGGTAAACATATGTATTATTTTCTTGTCCCAATTAATGGAACATATAAATATTTGCGTAGACATTGCTACTCAATAGAGGCAACTGCATAAACAGATCTGCAGACTCACATGGCACATACTTTTGATGCTTCTGTTAAAATTTTAATATGACTTTAATTGCACCTGGAGTTCGCATAGAAAATTTATAATATCAGAGAGTTCTTTCAACTGCATATAATATTTACACTTGCAGAAATTGCTGTTTTTCACACAGGCAAGCCCAGCGTAAACAGATTAACTCCTACTTAGCAGGAAAACTATTTTTAGATGTCTGTACTTCCCTTGGCTCTCCAGACCTTCTCAAACACCAATTGTTATCTCTAAAACCCCTTTCGGATTCCTCAGTATCAGATCCAGACCAGCCACCGTGTGGGACAGGTGGCTCAGTCAGGAAAGCCTTGGGGGGGACTCAAGCATCATGGCATTTTCCAGTCATAATATTTATACCCCCTGTTCATTAAATTGATTTTGGCAGGTTCTGACTTCTCTTTGTGAAACCTTAGCACTGTAGATGAGCCAGCAGGTATCTCAGGGGTGTTAACACCGAATGGCAAGCCCTTCGCAGCTCTGGCCCATCAAAAGCTGTGGTCCTGGAAAGCGCAGCCCTCTGAGCAGGCGCTGCCCTGGGCTGGTGCTAGTTCTCCAGCTTCCTCTCCATCACCCCCAGCATTGCTGGCAGTGGCAGGGGCCATGGCCTGCCTGTCCGCCCAAAGGGGAAAGCAGCACCCGGGGACTTTTGGGCCTTGTGAAATTGGGGGCTGGAGAAGGGTCTGTGGGATGCCCATGAGCGGGAGTTATGGCATCAGTCATTTTGATTTCACGTTTTTCTTCAGTGTAATCCGTCTTCCCTCATGAACGACTAATAATTAAATCAAACTATTTTGAGCAGTAAGATAGTTCTACCTTGAACGTTCTGGCCCAATGAAGACATTTGTTTGCCAAGTGGTTTTCCATCTTTCAGGTAAGTGAACTTTGCAATTAGTCCCCTGAGCATGGTATTTGCATGAAAATCGTGCCACTAAGGATGCTCTCTTTTTCTTCCAGCTGCTGCACTTCATATTTGACAGCATTGCTGTGCTGTTAAAAATTTCAACTGAATGAACAGCATACAGAGAGAACAGAAGGCACACAGTATTAGCAATTATTGTTTGATGAATACAAAGCAATGGCGCCAACTATATAAGCTAGAAAAGTTCTGTTACAGTTGTTTAACAACTTGGAATTAAATTTTGCACAACGAGCATCTGTTATCAGCCCATTTCCCCCCCACACTCCTTCACCAAAAGCTTCAGTCAAGATAGTTTGCCCGTTTCTGGCTGAACAAAAAACCATCTCCGTTTCTCCACTGTCTGATGCAAAATACCAAGATCCTCTTCTGGCAGCTCCAGCAACCTTTGATTTGAAGTGGGGATTTTGGATTTGCCTGCTGACAACTTCTGCTGCAGAAATGTGGCCTTTTATTCCATGAAAATCCAGGCAAACTTTGCCAATACCACCACAGAGCCTTTCCCCAGCACTTTTCTCCCGTTATTGCAGCAGCCCTGGCAGATGTCCCTGGCAGGGCCTGCACTGGCAGATCTGGTTTAATTAGCACGTCCCACGTCACCCTGGGGATGGGTGGCTCCTTCAGCCACCGTGTCTCGGTTACATGCAGTCATGTCCATAAGCCCTTCGTTTTTTCCTGTCACCATAGAAAAGGTGATAAGCAGAGGCTGGAGCAGAGGTCTATAGCAATGGAAGAGAATGTTTTTCCAAAGGCATTTAGCAACAGCTCTTATCGAATGTTTGCAAACTCCTGTGGCCTGCTAGCAATTGAAAAATGTGAAAAAATTACAAAATTGTCTTCGGTCACTTGTATAAACTGTTTAACTTGCACAAATTGTGCTCTGCAGGTACACTGGGGGAGAGGGTTGCCAGCAGATATCAGTGAGGACCCACCAAGACCATCATCTCTTCCCTTGATACACTTGCCTCAGGAGAGGATTTATTTCCATGGCCTAATGACTGAAACTCCTTAGTTTTAAGCCCAGCTCAGACTCATTAAATCCACTGTGATGCCTTTAACAAGTCTCTTTTTCCACTTCAGAGCTCCCAATGTGGTAACCGGATTAATCGGTGTTTACGCAGAGCTTTCTGATGGAAAGACTTGGTAAAACGTGTTCTGTAGATTTAGAACTGTTAGGAAAACAGATTCAAAAAATTGAAAGGCGCAGTTATTTAAGAATGCTCATTCAGCAAAATACTGAAGAGCGTGTTTAAAATTAAGGATTTGGGTTACAAACTCCACTAATTTCAAGCTAAACTTTTTTAATTTCTTATACAAAATGAGCAGTTTTCCATGTTGGCATGCATGCCAGATTTCAACAATGTTTTATTTAAAGGTGTAAGCAAATTAAATTTTTGTCAGACATCTGTAAATCTTACTGAAAATGTATCTGAGGTATTTTACATAATCTGTAAATGTATATTAGGAAATTTTAAATGTTGGGAGGCAGATGCCTCTTCTACATCCCCAAAGAAAAATTGAGAATAAAAGTGTCTTTAACTGTTTAGAACAGATGGTAGAGCAATAAAAGTGCTGAACAGCTATAAAGCAAGCATCAGAAAATGACATCCATCAGAGAAGAGCCGGTCGCAGTGAGATGCACAAGTACAGATACTAGAGAGAAGTTACTTAAGAGTAAAGAATGACACTTTTTATCCCACATGTTATATTCTGTCAGCCTCTATATCTTTTTGGTCGTCCTGATGCCAGTCTGCGATTGAGCGATGAACCAAAAATACAAATAATTGCTTTAGTGCAAACAGGTCCAGCCATATCCAGCATTTATCCCTGATGAGCAGCAGCGGTTTTATGCTGTTTGTATTACTGATTTCTTCACCTACCAGTGCTGAAAACAGTGCACATTTTTCACTGTAAATTTGAAATATGCTATCGTACAGCCTGAGGAACTGTCTTTCCCACCTTTCTCTGTCTTCTGCTCCAACTTGCCCACCTCCATGCAGAACTGGAAGGAGCCAGGTTTCCCTGCCTGTGTAGTCAATGGCAATATTCCGCACCTGATGTACTCACATGTGTATTCATTAAGGATTTCAGGGATAGAACTGTCTCTGTCTCTGCTACTACCTGAACTTCTGTGGCTTACAGCAACTCATTTTCAAACTTCTGTAAATAATATTTTAGTAGTTACTAAAATTATTAATCATTACATTATTATTTTTTTTACAGTTATCTCTAGCACTCCAGAGCTTAGTGAAGAACTGTAAAACATAACACTTCTAAACTTTTCTGTTATGTCTCTTCTAGTCTGGAAGACCATTAATTAATTAAGTAAGTAGCCTGTTCGAAAAGGTAAATGGTTTCAGGATCTCTCATTACCTGCTATCTTCATACTTTGAAAGTGTCAGCAGAATTCTTAGGTTCAATCTCATCTATTCCAAATATCCATATGTCTCTGTAGGACATTCTTACTTGCTGGTCTTGATGTGTCTTTGGGTTCCTCTTGATTCACATAAGAACTCTTCTTGTCTTCAGCTGTTTGACTGAAAACTTCATAAAAGAAGAATCTCTATAAGGAATAAATGTTATGTTTCACAGGACAGTTATAGATTTTGCAAGTCCAGAATTTAAGACTTTGAAGAAAATAATACTTTTTTAAGAAAACAGAGTTTTATCAACCCTAACACAATTTTGTTTATGTAGTGATTGTTTTAATTTGTCACAAATAAACTGTGATGCTAACACTACCTATTCACAAATTTCTTATCCTTTTATTTTCCTTATTTAGAGTCTTAGGCTTTGAATTAAATTTGAATATGCTCTGATTTTCATCACAGTCACAGAGCCTACAAACCTGTAAACTGAAAATCTTGGATAAATCACTTGACTCCAGAAACAGAAGATTCAGGCACATCTCTTCAAAAAAAGAGTAGCACTTCAACTCTAGTAGCACTGCAGGTAAAAGTCTATAAATAAAAGAGGAAAAAAGTTCATTTTTATTACCCAAGATTAATCAAATTCAAGGAGTAGACAAGAAAATAAAGTAGGAAAAGTAGATTAGATACTTTAAGTCCTTCTTTTTGATATAAGAACTCTTGGTAAACAGGATGAGGATTATTTATAACTGAACGTATAATTTAATTGTTTCATCTTAATTGTTTTGTTTCCAATGAGAGTGCTTAATCACATGTGTTGGCCATGGAATGGGTGTCTTTGAGGCTGCACAGAGCAATGAAAATCATATGGCAACTCCTAAGGAAGTGGAGCTAGACTTCTCGTTTCTTGTAGAAATACAGAAAATATCTAAGTTCATTTCTTCTCCAGAAAAGAAAAAATCTCTTCCCTTTGGTGGTTTGTTTAGAATTTATAACATGCAGAATAAGGCTTGAAGTTTATTGACAGCAGGGGGGTTCACATCAACTGACTCTACACAGTGATGCCTGCTGCCTCAGATCTGCTGATGCTCCATTTGCTTTGGGATTCATCACCACATAAAAATCAGACCTGTGAATTATGTCTTTGCTTTGAAACTGTTTTTTGGTTATCATCTAATGCTTTACACTACATCGAAGTTTTGCAATGATGACAGACATTTTATCCTGAATGAAAAATAGATGAAAGGTAGCTGGAAATGCAGTTTCTTTGTTTTTTTCTGAACAAGACCAATATTTTTTCTCTTTTCATAACCTAACTTGTTCAGCTGATGTTTACAAAAAGCAGGTATAGGATTTCATAGTGCTTTTGTGTACATCATGCATCACTTTTTACATAGCTACAGTTACATACTATAAAATGGGAAAACAGCTTCCAAACAAGGCTGATGAGTTTACAAACTTTTTCTGATGACCAGCAGACTTGGCTAAACTATTTTTCTTTCCATACTGTATGTCAACAAACTATGACTCATACCAAATTCACATGGCCCCTAAGAGGATAATATTAACTCTAGCTAAAGCCAAATAACTCAAAGTTTTTGTGTGTGAACAGGAAACAGATTCAGCACAAATCTTTTGTTATAACTGAGATTAACATAGCGACAAAGGGGACGTAGCAGGCAAAGGAAGGAGCTGTTTAATTGAATATGCCTAACAGTTTCTGAGAAGTGAAGAAATGTCTTTCAGAGTCCATGGGTAGTACCTTAGAGTCAGTAAGTCAATGGAAAAACTCCTACTGACTTGGCTGAACTACCTCTGACTGGATGGATATTTAATTGCACACTTGCCCGGAATTCATCCTGGCAGGTCAGCCTGCAGGAACCAATCCTGAATAACACAGGAAGGAAGAATTTGAAAGAGCTACATTGGCAAAACTGCAACCATACTAATCACAATGTGTTGCATAATACAATAACCGTCAAGAACATACACATGAAAATATAGTAACTATTTAGAGATAATAACTTTTAATCCTTCTCAGATATGCCCCCATTAAAGACTAACTAGTCTATTAGTTCAAAACATTTACCTTTTTTCTAGCGTAGATGCAAAATGTTTTAGCGTATCATGGCAAAATTCAAGAGAAAGTGCACGTTAGTTTACATGACCGTATAGCCAATATGCAACCTATGCAATATTTCTTAAGACAATTCTTAGCCAGTTAGGAGAAAATGTTAAGACTATTAAATGAAATTGCAGTAGCTTTTAGCACTTGTACAGTCCTCTGTAAGTTTCCTGAAATGCAGTCATGCATTTTTCAACCAGCCAGCCCCTCTTCTGTACACCCAAAAGGGGTTAAAAAGAACGCAAGGCACACGTGCTGAAGGCGTATACCTCCAGGAGCATTGTGGCAGCATGTAAAATTAAGGATATGTCTTCACTGTACAGCACAATATTGGGGAGACATCTGCTACAGCTGAGACAGCTGAAGCAGCATGGATGCGTTAGCATCATGCCATGCCAATGTTGCATCATAGCATGGCTCAGGCCATATAGCATACTCTCTCAGCCCAGTACAAACACTTTGTACTGTATAGACAAAACCTCAGATAAAATCAAAATGGACTTCAGTTTAAAAAGTCATCAGCACCCACAGAAACTACTGTCAATAGTTTTCCCCCAGCTTTGCCCAAAAGCCTGTGCAGATGCTGTGTGGGATCTGCTACTTTTGCACAGGGCAAGAAGGACACCAGGCAATGCTGTCTGAATCCACAGACCACACGACCTGCACACCTGTGATTTAAATCCCCCCCCAGCTATGGCTCACCTCTGTTTCATCGAAGACTTTTGCTGCAATCTGCTGTTACATTGCCTTTGACCTTAATTCTTAGACCCCATTTGCTAAACTCATCATTACAGGTTAAGTACTCATAGGACACCACAAGGTCAGTGCAACCAAACTATGTCAGAACAAGGGATGCAAAACCACATGACATGTCTTCACGCCCGCCCGGATGCGTAGCCCCACAACACAATCTGGGAACACATGGGTCCTTCCCGTGCACACGTTAGGTTATCATACACTGCTCAGGGCCCCAGGGAAGGTAACAGTGATGCCCTCACCCCTACGCCCTCGCTGACGCTTCCCCTCTGCTTTGCATGCACCAGCCATGGCCCCTCTCAAGTCTGATTAAGGCAATTACTCAGTCGCTTCTGAGCAGTTGTTCTCAGTGTGTATTTAACTTCACAGGCTGCCAAAATTTTAAAATCCAAAGACCGTTTGCTGTAGTTGCACAATGGAGTGGTTTTTGCAGAAAGCCAGTGCACACACACCCACCATTTCAGGTTCAACTGTATCCCAAAATTGCGAACTGTGCTTTTGGACCTGAGAAATCATGGAAAAGACAGATTACCCTTATGAAAGTAATCTGAAGCTAACACATCCCACACCCAGAGCCAGCACTGCCAATATCCAAACAAATGGTAAATGGAAATAAATTAAATGGAAACTAAGTCAAAAATATGTTCTAACTAAAATATCTGCAGCATGTTTATCAACAACAGCTAGGGACTTTCCAGAAATGTGAAACAGGATCATCTTTTCCCTGAAGAAACTACTAAACAAGGGCAGATAAATGTTAGGGGATTCTTATACCTAAGACACACTAGAAGGTCACCAGAAGTTATTTAATTACAATTTAAAGAAAAATTAATTTTCATATACAGTGGGAAGCAATTCTTTTTCATCCAAAGTTACTCTTACAAAATTTTACATCACATAGCATAGTTTTGAATAAATGGCTGAAGAGTCCTTTCACATGAAAACAATTGCCCTTTGGGATCACAGGATAATTCCGGCTGAATGGGAGCTCAGGGCACCTCGGTCCAACCTCTTGCTCACAGTGTGGCCAGCTCTGAGCTCAGACTGGGTTGCTCAGGGCTTTGTCCACCTCATCCACTTCTTACCACAATGGATTTTTTTTCCCCCTCTAAGTAAGGGAAAGGGAAAAACATGTGAAGAAGCTGTACTGATTCAAACCAAGGACCCACCTAGGCCAGGATCTCATCTCCAGTGGTGCTCCACCAGCGGGGCCATCAAGGGCTGCCTTCATTCCTGTCCTTCACGCTTGGCCCCAGGCAGCCTCACCTGATGCCCCAGAGCATGTTGGTCCCTCTCTAACCTAGTCGTACCAACCATGATTTTATACCCCTGAGAAGCTACAACAACAGAATTTCCTCCTTTCCTTTCCTGGACTGTTCCATTTCTTCTTGTGTTTAATTAACAAATGTACGCTGATGAGTCCATAGACCAACAGTACCCAGTGTCTGAGCTTTCAAATACGACAGGAAGGACATATTCAAACATGATCGGATTAAGAGTAGCCAAATCACTGCCTAACAGAAAATAACACAGGTCTAGCAAAATGCAGGTTCTTGTATGACCTTCTGGAAGAGAAGTTTGCACAAAAGGAACACATTAAATAATATTTTTTCCCTGAAAAAATAGAATTCTAGGAATGAATAAACATTCATACTACAGAAACTTTTCATGGTTTTATACTAAACTGGGTCTTACAGAAAAATCTAAACTGCCATATTGAATAGGAAAAGGGGTCATTTTAGCTTAAAGAGGCTACTAATTTAAAATTTATCACCGGCATAGCAAAGGCCCCTAGCAATGTTGTAAAATAAGTATTTTTGAAGGCCACAAGAGAGGTCCATCCAGAAAGCCGAAGGGAACCAAAACACCTTCACTAGGACATAGAGACATCTCAGAACCCATCTTGTGCAAATGTGAACAAGCTCACTTTGTTTGCTTTACCTTCATGGAGGATATCAACTTCTGATCCAGTAAAAAATGCTTACAAAAATGCTTTTTATTTATGAAAATTAAGTCCCAGTTGTTAGGGTAACTCATTCCGGCTGCAAAATCCATGTATTTGTATTGCCATTACCTCAAATATTTTTCAGCTGCAGGTAAAGACTTTTTTAACCTGGGTTTAAGAGAAAACACTCTCTCAAATTCACCATTAACTCATATTGTTCATCAGCTTATAGATGTGCCACTTGTGAGACTGAACTGCTGCCATATCTACTGCCATATTCCAAACAAGTTTGATAGCATTTATCTATCATCTCGGCCGTGTCCCTTGGAGGTGATGGGTTGCCCTGGTTCACACCTACCTCCCACCAAGGCCCAGGGTAGCAGTTTTCTACTTGCAAATAACGGAAGAGAATAAATCCCAAAGAAAAAGAATTGCTGCCCTGTTTTTATATGTGATTGATTTGGTAGTTCAGAGCACAGAAACATGTTATTCCTTTGTATGCTACTAGCAGAAAATTAATAGCTCCTTTCTTTTGCTAAAAGGGCAACAGCCATAGCTGCTTGGCTAGTGGTGTCTGTCCCGTTTCTCAGATAATTTATCAGGAATGAGTTCAGATGAGGAGCATTTTGGATCCTATTCTTTAGTTGAATAAATCATGAATCATTCTTTGGGACATTTCAGCCCTGTTGTGTTTTACACTCTTCTCCAAAACACATGCACACATGCAGTGACATGCCACTCATCTCTGGGAGCTGCTTATTTTTAGAGTTTTGTATGCCTTCACTTATAGTACTATGACACGTGAATATCCACTGAAATGCATTTAACAGCTTTCTTCTCCTTGTATTTATCTGAAGATTATTTGGTCTGTTCTTGTTGCCTGACATGGGAGTAATCGACACAGTAAGCAAAGCTGCTTTGGCATCTTGCCGCTAAAATGTAAAGCTGTAAAGCATTTAAAAGTTTGAGTTTCCTGATTTAAGGAATGCTACTGCATGCCTTAGGTCAAAATGGTTGTAAGAAAACAATTATTGCCTGAAAGAAACCAAAATCATACAGTATTGTGTAGAAGTACTTGAAGAAAGGTATACAAACAAAACAGGTATTTTGGATACAGTTCAGCAAAACAATTAATTTGATCAAAACCTACTCAAGTATAACCTCTGATACAGGTTTTTAATGAAGGGTTATATAAATCTGAGCTTGTTTTGAATGGATAGGTTTTAAGGAAGTATGGGAACAAGACTGGGTACCTGAACTGTCTCTCAAATAGGTTTTAAATCTGCTGACTTTACAAGGTCGAACAGTTCCTACATAGTCAGCCCTGCAAAGCCTGCCAGAGAGCTGCCAATTTATTTTTTTTTCCTTCATCTTCATTAATGAAGGTCTTGCAGGAGAGAAAGTTTTCATGTTCCAGCCGCACCAACTGTATCCCACTCATCATTAAGCTATTTAAACTACGCTGAAAACTTTGAAGTGGCTTGAGAGATTTTGACTGGCTTCCTGATTGCTATATAACATCAGTTTTGGTCCTGACTGCACTTGCAGAAGAGAAATAATTTGTTCTGAGCTCTTAGCTTATGGGTCTTGCCTACATTAGGGATTTTTTACAGAAAAATGCCCAGTTATTGCAAGTAAAGCCAAGAAGATACACACTTAATATGCTGCTGAAAAAAATGTGAGGTGCCCTGAATTTTTGTATGGTAATATATCCAAAATTAACATTTGAAGATGTGATCTCATCAAAGGGAATGAAAAAGATCTAATTACAGATGGGTCTTTTTACATCAGTATTGCGATGTTAACAACTCTAAAAGACAGAAATAATTTATTTTAATTTCTAAAATATGCATAATAGACTTCATATACAGCCTAGATGCAAATTTACTAACACAGAAGACACCATTCTTGTTGTCATGTGCAAAAGAATAATTGCTTTTTAAGTATAATGAAAATCCTCAGAGTGACTAGTTTAAATATTTAATGATTTTCAGGTCTTGCTAAAGTGATGCTGATTATTTTTCAGATTCTGTACCCTTCCAGCTTTGGGAGATGTTTTTGCTGTGAGTGTTATCTGTTCGCATAAATATTTTATGACCACCGAGACTGAAATTTAAAATTATCAAGGTGGTGGATTTTTTTCTAATTCTAATGACCACAGCACACAGGATGAGCACGGTGTCTGGCAACTATCATGTCCCTCCTTCTCCCACCTCCCCTTCCTGGGTTTGCAGAAAATACTGCTTTTCAAAATTCATAAAAAAATTGATGAAAGCTCTTTAAATATTTGTTATCCTTGTCTTTCTGCACATGCTGAGTATGCTGTGGATAAAAGTACATTAAATAATAGGAGTATAATGGTGGTGAGAGAGGTAAGGGCTGTGGGAGAGGGAGATCACCGAAGGAGCAAGCTGGAAGGAAGAAATGAGATGATGTATCATGGCTGCAGGTAGACAGCTGGTCCCTGGCCCACACTGGCACTATCTCTCTGCAGGACATAGAGAAATTTCTGGAGTGACAGATGACAGCGAGAGAAACTACCAAAAGTTAGGAGGAGCACCGGGAGGGATGGCTGGATTTCAGAGGGCTCTAAGGGGAAGGTGTGGGAGCAAGGGCCAAACATGACAGCTGAAGGTTGCATGGGGGACTTTTGGGTGCATTGTGCCTCGCAAAGCCGACAAGGCCTGGGGATCCACTTCAGCCATGCCCTCCAGGGCTGAGGGCATCACAAATAGCAAAATTGAGGTGAGGTGCAGCAAAACTGGGAGCAGTGAGGAAAAAGTGATTAGGGACAGGTTGTTTATCTGGGTGGAGATAGGGACAGGTGGAGAAAGGAATGTAAAAGGGCAGCTAAAAAGATGATCAAGAAAGGAAAAAGGAAAGGATAGGAAAAAGGAAGGTAAGGTATCACAAACATTGTGATCTGGGCAGCCTGGAGGTACTTGCAGAGCAGCTCAGCGCTTGGTCACAGACTCTCAGGACTGTTCAGGCTAGAAGGGAGCTCAGGAGGTCTCAGCCCAACCTCCTGCTCACAGCTTTGAGGTCAGACCTGGTTGCTGAGGGCTTTGTCCAGTTGGGTCTTGAAAACCTCCGATGATTGCCGAAACCACGATGCTTAAACCACATCAGTTGTCTTGCCCACACCAGGTCTCAGCCCTGCTGCCACAGCCTGGAGGCTGGAGACTGTGGGCGCTTTCCCCCCAATCAGCAGGTGGTTCCAGGGGACACATCAAACACGGACCTCCGTTGCCAAAGCTGCACGTCATGGCAATGCAGCCCTCCCAGACTGTGTTTGGTGGGTCCTGGATGATTGTCAAAAGCTCACTATCCCTTCAGTCCCACCTCGCCCCTTCTCTCAGGTCATCTAATGGACACAGACACAGGGCAGGGTTTAGCCAGTGATGAGTGACTGTACAAGTCAGGGGTCAACCAAAAATTTGTTCACAGCTAACCCCGCTTTAGCATTTTGCATCAAGTCTTTCTGACAGAACTAAGGATAACATACAAGAAAGTGGTTTTAATCGGGATACGATCCATTTATGCTAATCAGGCTGCCTATCCAGTGTTTTAACATTTAGTAACTTGTGACTAATTCTTAACTCATTAAAAATTTTGGTACCTAATCATTTAATCACTCAGTTCTCTGCACTCATCAAATTAACCAGGACTAGAGAGGCCCCATTTCCTTACATTTCATTTTTGATTGACTCTTTACATGAATCACTCTAGCCAACACCTCTTCCTCAGGCATCGGACATTAAGATTTAACCACAGGAAACATTGTTCACGTAGCTATAAGGTAGCAGAAGACCACAGGTCAGCAAGTCTAGGTCCTGCTTCAAGGCCATGGAAAATTACACCTAAAAATAAACTAAGCTAACAATCTTTGGCTGTGGCAGCTCCACAACCACCCATGCAGCCTCTTCCATTGCTTCCTTTCCTTGGTATGTTATTGTAGCACTGCTGGACCTGCAATCCACAAATGTCCTCCGATCTTCCCTGTGCAGTGATGGTACTCAGTGACTACCACCCAACTGTACCACCTTTCTTTTATCACCATGATAAAAGTGATCCCTACCCCAAGTTTCTCTAAATTTTTAAATTCTGACCTCGTTCCCCTGTGTTCACACCTTCTTGTGTCCGAGGATATCCGCAGAAGAGACACCTTGAGCAAGGTGTAAATTACCTGCTCTCTAATCAGATATGAACCACTAGTGAAGGTGTGGCTGGGTACTCTCCACGTCAGCCTCCCACGGGCACTCTGTGTCCACACAGACTCTGCTCCTATACTGCTGTCCTTCAGGGCACGCATTAACGGCTCTTCCTTCGTAGATGGCTCGCTATTTTTACAAGTAGTGTCAAACTCCAAGTCTCCAAAACATTTCTCCTACTGCCAAATTTATTTGTCAATAGCCAATAATTTCAAAATTATTCAGGGGAAATAATACACACTTTTGATTACAAAAGTAGTAGTTCTTTAGAAAATAATAAGAGAAGAAAATGGGTTAATGTATTTTACTCTTACATTAGGTAAATAATTTCTTCATTGGCTGAGCAAAATTAGATGAATCCACACCTGAATCTAACATTTCCAGCCCTGAAGCACCTATTTCTGCTATAATTTTAAAATCTTGATATAGGATGACAACTCTTAAAATACTGACATCTCAGGGCTGGAGAAGAGACATTTTCTAAACTCTAAGAAGAGAACTGATGAAAGAGTTACCTGTTCCACCAGAAAATACATTATGATACTCACCTTGCCTTAAGATGTAGTGGGTTTTTTATCCAGAATAACAAACTTGGTGTGAAGGTGCATTTAGTGCAAAACTTACTTTCTAATTTGAAAAAGTTGCATTTGTTTGCTTTGGGTTTCGTTGGTTGGTTTTTTATGGTAAAGAGTCCTCTTATTAACACTTTGACTTCATAGTATTCCAGATCCAATAAACTTCTGATTCTCTTTTCTTCCCCTCTCAAAGTGGCAGTTTGAAAGGAAGGGAGAAATAACTACTCTTACTGTGCCAGTATGTCAGATATGTAGAATAATCTGTAGTTGACATATTTCATCACTAGAGGGAAATCCATTACAGCGCTCTTCTCAGTAATGCTGGTAGGCACACTGTTCTCCAGAGCTGCAAAATGTGCAACAGGCTTGAGTCTGGATGCAAAAGTTGCAGCAACTGAGTATGACACAGGCAAGACTGTTTTCCCCTTTCTCAGAAGGGTGTCCAGGGGAATTGCCCCTAGTCTCATCACATCACACCATAAAAAAAGAAGGAAGAGGCTGGAGCACAACTGTCCCCAGGAAAGAGAAAACCCCAAACTGAGCCAACCGTAGCAGTCCAATTGTCCTGCAGCAGTGTCTCCAAGCCAAAACCAGGACAGAAATCCATCACCCCTATGAGAGCACAGGAAAGGAGACAATGAAGCCTATTTGCACCACCAGCACTCAAACCACAGATGTTTAGAAGAAACAGCAGCATTTTGAGACACTTGTAAAAAACACTTCCAGCTGCTCTTTCCCTAGCTAGTCTCCATCTTACACCAGAGCTCATGTTGCTGTTGACCATCAAACAAAGTACTGAAGACATCTTGTTCTGTCCAGTTTTAAAAGCCTGGCACCAAAAAGCTGATTTGGAAATTAATGGTCATAAACGAAAAGCATGGCAAGCAGAGAGCTGGGTTACTGCAAAGGCAAATTTATTGCACTCTGCCTCGTAGCCTCGATGTCCCCTTACATATTCCTGTACCTGATCCCTGTCTGCTACACACACTGCAAGCTTTGAGAACAAGACCACGTAGGGCACGTACATCCCCATGAGACCCTCAGCCTGGGGCAGCCGCTCGCTCCAGCTCCTGCCGCACACCCCGGTGCAGGAGCAGCACTCACCTTTGCCCGGCTGAAGGGGAGAGTCCCCTCTAGCACCTGCCCCGGGCGCTGCTCCAGCCCTCCCACCGCTGAGGATGGTCTGCATCACTAAAAGAAAGAAAGAAATGAATGAGAAATGCTAAGGAGGAAGCAAACCCAATTTTCAGTATTGGCTCTTAGTGATTTTATAGTACATTTTATTTTTGACCTCATTTAGTAGGAGTCAAAGCAAGTGAAAGAGAGAATAGAAGAAGATTGCATGAACCACTGCCATTTTGCATGACGGTTTGTCCATTTCTAGTTTAAATTTTTCATTTCAAGATAATAAATTGAACTTGTCTCCAAGAAAGACCATTTCATGCTGGTTTTACAGTGCCCTTCTGTGGCAAAGCAGTACTGAAATCAGTATCGCATGTGTAGCTGGCATTAACTATGCTCCTTTTAATCAAAATCTCATTTTTAATGAAACGTAGTTGTCACAATTCAATTCTTACTACTTTTATTTTCCTTTTTAAATAGTGCTCTGCTCCTTACCATTCAAATATTGCATCTAAATATCAGGACATTCTAAACCCTGAACTTCATGCTATGAATGAAAGAATAAAGAGATTTCTGAGCGATTTCTTGATAGACGGATCCTCACTTTGCTGTCTATGTTTTCTGTTTTTTTTGTTTTTCTCTCCACTGCAGTGCTATACACTAGTAACTACTTTGCTGCTCTGGTATCTTATGCACAGATGCTGAAAGTTGGAATAAATCTTTGGACTGACACAGAGTAACACTGACTTACAGTGGCAACATCCTAAGCTCTGATCAGCCTCCTATATAATCTCCCAACTATATTGTTCCTTTAACCCGCTGCAAAGTGATTTTCATCTTCTTACACAACTTTCTTTGAATGCAGCTGAGCATTAGATTACAAGATTTTCAGGCTTCACAGATGAATGCCTGCACGTAAGAATCATCAAACCCTGGGAGATCAGACTGAAGAAATACTTACTGTAACTCGAGTTTTGAACAGCTGTCAAAATCCATTTAACTTTCCAAGTTTCTTATTCTGTTCCAAAAACTGGAGTAGCTCTATGTTTGCATATTGAACAGCTGAAAAACCAAGACACAGTAATACATGATGTGTCCTAGAAGGCTTTTTTCTCCTAACAGTATTTTCTACTCCTATGAACATATATTTTACCACACATGTTATGGACATTTAAAAAAGACTTACATGGGATTTAAGTGCTATTCCTTTATAATAGCAACTGGCAGAGAAAATAAGAAGATGAAGGAGAGGAGGAATAGAGGGAGGAAAAGAAAAAACTAGGGAAATTGCCAACGGGTTATCAGTGAAGGCTGACCAAGACATGCTGGTGGGGACACCAACAACCTGCCTCCACTCTGTCTTAGGCCACCACCTCCATCCAGTTGCTGCAGGTCACTTTTTGCTGTGCAGACAGGCAGAACTTCTAGATTTGCCTGTTTTGGAGCTAGAAATGCCAAAATACCCAGGATTCAAGCCTGTTTCTAGATATTTTTTTCCTCCAAGAAACAAATCCATTGGGAAAAAGAAATTTAACTTGCAGAAATCCATAAATATTAGGCCCTTACACGAGTTGGTAGTCCTATAGCTGATTTTCCGTACTTACATGGTTTAGAATAGCAAGATGAACTACAATCATTTTCTTCACTCACTGATTCAGTCAGAATGCCTCATGACAAACTTCATACTGATGTTTTCAGGGAAAATTACATCCTTAGGCTGGGGCCAAGGAGTAACTGTCTCTCGGCACACATATATACACACATACAGAGAAACTCACAGAAAAAACTCAGAAGGAGCCTCCTGATCTCATCCAGCCCAATCCCTGCTCAAAGCAGGGCCAACCTTGAAGTTAGATTCAATGTTAAAATCAGATCGGATTGCTCAGGGTCATGTCTAGTCAAGTTCTGACTATCTCCAAGGATGGAGATGTGTGCTCTTTCCATAATAAACAAGTGGCTTAGATCCAGAGCACAGGCAGCTCAAGGACTTAACCTTTCGGAGTTTATCTGCAAAATAAATTAAGAACACTAATGGAATGGATCACATGAAAGCAAAGACACTTCATCCCATTCACTAGACTCAGATCTGGGCTTGGATTACAATCTACTGTTCTGTGATTAATTTCGCTTTTCCATTTCCAGTGGTTTACTCTCACCCTAATAGCAGAAAAATCATGGGTATTTTTTCCCTTAGGGGAAAAAAAATAATTACATTATATACACGTATGCAATTTAAGGGTTAAAATTAAAATTGTATTAATATGATTCCTTTTATGTTATCTCACACACAGACTCTGAAAAACTTCCTTTACTGATTAATAGACTTCTGGCAATCAAACAGTCCAAAGTTTTACTGGCAGAACTGAACTCTTTTGCTCTTTATTGACGATCAGCCTTTTCAAAGAGCTGTAAAAGTAATTAGTTAGGCTTTTTAATAAATTACCCAGGGAAAAAAATTTCCTTTTCACCAGCTCAGAGTTGTCAGTAAGCAAAATAATAAAATCAATTGGCAAGAAAAAAAGGTTCATTTCAAGATAAGTTTCAAAATGTCATGGCATTTGTTGTGTTCCACATTTATTTCGAAAGGCTATGCAAAATGCTGATATTTTGCATTATAAAATGTAATTGCTTAAAAACATGAAATGTTTTGGAAAACTTTAGCACAGACAATGTTTTAAATACACAAAATATTGAATAGCAACATGATTTTTTTCAGCTAGGTAGGACAGGTGAAATACAGGACCAGACTAGAAAACAAGGGCTGCTGTAGCTTAAGCCAAAGTAATTTCAAATATTCTTGACCCCACTGAAGGTCTCTTTTCATCGCTAAAGGTTGGTGAGCCCATCCCTGTCTCCATTCTTTATCCATCACTGTCATGACCACTGCAAGCCTCTCTCTTATGAAGATGGGCTTGTACTAATACGCTGATTTGTAAATTGGGATATACACCAGCTGCCACTGTCACAGAGCTGCAACCTCCAGCAGAATGGGGCTAAATCCACCACTACGTGTCTGTCAGAGCTCTTAGGCTCAGCAGCACACTCATTAAAGCATTTGTTCTTAAAGGAAGAACAGACTCCAGAGTCCTTCTCCCTTTACCTGCCCCTTGTCTCTTAGAAAAGTTTAGCACCACCTGTGTAGCATGCTGACCCTCAGCCTGTCCATGTTCTCAGAGGATACCAAAGCCATTACCCTCAGATCAAGCCCTCAGGGACTTTAAGCAGAAGGACACCTATTTTATGGTTCATGTGATCAAGGTATCAGTTTGCTCAGCCTGGTTAATGCTGGGACATCTCTGGATGCACACACAAATGCTGCTGTAGTCATGGGTAAAACTTAAGTCAGACAGAGAGGTTTTTCTCTGGATATTGAGAGACTCCAGGGTTAAGCAATGTCCAAGCATGATTTTCAGGACCTTTATCTTGGACAGGGCAATACTTTCACCTGGCTTCTAGCACCATCAGCAACAGCACATCAACAGTAGGAAATAAAACAGGACCAGGGCACAGGTCCCCACCGCACAGATCTACCCCAGGCAGCCCTACACAGCAGGAGGGTTGTGGATGGACATGCAGAGCAGCAGGCAGACTACCCTCAGAGGATGAGTGCATCCAAGGTGGTTGGTCACTGCTTGCTGATGTAGCACCATTGCTCCACGGAGCAGCAGGCAAGTGAGAGAGCATCATGCAGAGGTGACCACAGACCGGGAAAGTCACTTGCTGTAACCCCAGCTGACTTCCCTCTGCTAGCCTGGGCCTCTGGTAAACTGGGATTGCCATAGGCTCCTCTTGTCCTCACTTCCAGGCAGAGTATGCAGCACATCAACCTGTCAGTAGGTTGAAAAGCATAATCCTAAATCCATCCTTTAACAAGGCCTCCTTTCTCATTGCCTGAGCAAAGGCAGCCCTTACTGTGAGCCTAACCCAAGCCCTAGTGCAGCCAGTGCCATACTGTCCCCAAGTTGTTTGCGTGACATTTCCCTGTTGGGGCATGAGAAGGCTGTCACAACCCGCCAGGACACTTGTCCTGTCCTCAGTCTCCAGCCTCCAAAAGCTAAAACCTAGCTACAGCATCAGCCGTAATCTTACCCCATCGGCTGTAAGACAGAACACGGCAAGAAGTCCCAAACCTGATCCCTCGGGGCTTCTTCTAACTGGGGCCTTATTCTTGTTCAGTGAACTGGAGCACACCTCTTACACCCCACCCCTGCCCCTCCAAATCGAACTATGCTGATTTCCAAATCAGCTCCCTGTCTGTCCCAGCCCTTATTCCCATCAAATGTTCCATCCTTGCAGCCCAAAAGCAAAAAGCTGCAGTTCCCTCCAAAACAAAATGTTACCTCTTCACATCAACTTCCAACAAACCAAATGCATCTAAACCATAGCCCTAATTCTTTACACATGCAGAAGAAGGCAAACCTGATCTAGCTGTCTTCCTCAACACTCAAGATACTGTGAGACTCCAGACTTACAACCCAAAAATAAATAACCAATAGCTTAATATAGAAATTAGAAAATTATGTCTTAAGTATTTATTTTATTTCCCTAACTCCTCACTTCTTCAACTGAACCATGTAATTAACTCTAACCACATATTATCCGAGGGAACTCCTATCAGCTCAAGAGGAAAATCAATCTAGGACATGTTCAACAAAACTGGGCATTTTTTCTGAGTGCAAGACTTTTACCTCTATATTTAGACCACTGAAAAAACCTACTCCTGCAAAGCTAAATAAAACTGTACCTATTACTAGGAAAAAAGGTATTTTGCAAGCCCAAAATGCACAAATGCTAACCTGAGCCCTGGACAACAGGCCTTTTGTAGGTAGAGACTTAAAAAAATGCCCTCAGACCATGCCAGCACACACCCATAGCTTGGTGTAGCTGCCCTTTACTTTACCAACCTGCTCCACTGGAGAAAAGGGCATCCCTTCTAGAAGAGACTCAGAGGAGCAGCCCCATGAGTTAGCCTGAACTCACGGTAGCCCAAGATAGCCATTTTTTTTAAAGCAACCAACTTGTGTCAACAGCACTCTATCAAACCTCGTTTCAGAACATCTGGAGTCCAAAACATATAGCAATAAATTCAAAGCTTCCTTGGCCCTCAACCCAGAGCCCTAACATAAAAATTATTTCTACCTGCATCCCCCCACCCCAATATCATGAAATACCAAACTAAACTTCAAAATAAGTCTTATTTTTTTCTAAATGCCTCCAAACATAAACACCTTCCAAAACATTCCCCACTTAGAAATCAGGCTGATCAAGGAATGAGACTGGCGATAAAATTACCAAAACAATAGTCAAGACTGTGGTATGTTCATTACGAAATAAATGAATGCTCCCCTCCCACCCAACAGGACTAAAAATTAGTTTCAGCAAAAACTGGGCCACCAAACCCATAAAGGAATCCACGCTTCTTTGCAAAGTTGACGTGGCAAGGGGATCCCAGCACAGCATATGACCCATGTTGAACTTAGGCCAAAACAGAGAGAAAAGAACCTCCTCTGGTATTGCCAAACCGAAATTCGCCTTGCTACCTCTGGCCGAGATCAGCATTTTTCCAAACACTTCCAGCCCTCTCCATCTCTCTTTGAGGCCACATGAGGTGGTGGCTCCTGGTGCAGGAGAGCCAAAGGCATTGGGGCTCGTCCATGGACCCCAGGCCAAGGCGAAGGTCTGGCTTCAGGCAGGGTCCCCACCACCATGGGAAGCCACTGCCCCAGCGCCAAGGACAGAGTGAAGGGCAAGGGTACAGTGCCATAACCGAAGGGGATTGAGAATGCACCAGGGGTTGACCAGCAAGCTGATGCCTACAAAGGTCTCTGGACAAGCCTGAACTTGCTTTCTTGCGAGGATTCCCACACCAGCACCCTGTCCCATAGGGGTACAGTCGTGCTGGGTCACGGGCTCATCCTGAGAATGTGGAGGCCTGGGGTGAGTTTCGAGGCCATGTGCATGTGGGGCCAAGGGCTCAAGGTGAAGTTTCAGACCCTGTGAAGACCAGTGCAGGAAGGTGGCTGAGCTGGCAGGGGCTCACTGGACTGAACTGTAGGCGACTCTCCATGTTTGGCACCATGACATTTCAGCACTTGAGGCTACACAGGATGCCTAGACCAGGATAAGGTTTGGGATAACTTTTCAGGACAGCATGAGTACGCAGGTTTAAAAAATGGGTTGTCCAGGACACACTGTGGGTTGCAGCATCGTGAAGACAGCACAGATGTTGCTGGGAACATGGCACAGGCTTTGCTTTGACTTTGCAGAGCCTTGGTATGGGGGTTTATCAGACTGGCTTTGCCTGAATTTGTCTAGACCTGCCCAGAGCTTTCCTTTTATTTGGTTTGATTTATTGCTGTAACAGCCATTTTTCTAATAACCGGGTAGCTATGCCTAACTTGCTCTGCTTACACAGGTAACACGCAACTGTTCTGTGTAGCGTGAAATATTTATGACCTTAGCAGAATGATGTAATGCAGGCCTGCTGTGAGAGAGGAGGCCCTGAAGATAAGCTTGCAAGAGGTGCTGTAGGGGAGTATGGGCACAGGATGATGGAGACGGGGCATGGGATAATGCTGAGGGCTGCAGGGCTATAACCCACACACCAGTGATCAGCTAGAGAAGTACAGGCCTGGGAGTTGAACGAATCCCATCTTAGGAGTAAAAAAAAATAACAAAAAGAATAAAGAAATAGAACCATAGACTGATGAAGAAAGACCAAAGTACAAAAGGCTTTAGGAAACATGAATATGACCTTAAGTAGATCCTAGAGAAGGAAGAAGAAACCACCACCGCCATACTCCTCCCAGGAAAGGACTTGGGATGTCCTGTTGCCTCGCCATACCTGTTTCCCTGAAGGTATTGCCCCAGAGGAGCAGTGGAAGGGTGAGCAGGACACCAGTGGGAAAGGGTAGAGCCTAGACAGTGCATGCATAACAGTTTTGACTGTATTATTACTGAGGTTTTCCATAAATAATAATATTCCTAATGTTTCCCCTCCTTCTTCCTGTTTTGAAAATCAAACAAACAAATCTATCTGCATAAGAACAATAATTTTATTAGACTGCTATGGCTTCAGTTATACTAAGACTAAATTCTCAGCATCCCTTGCCCTCCCCCCATAAAAAGATTTTGAATGTCACAAGGCTTGTACAAGCACAGATGTATTTAGGTGAAGGCTAAGACACTGGCTAAGGCTGGAGTCTAGAGTTTGGTTTAAGGTCAGGTTCATAGCTCAGGTTTGAAGGGCTCTTCCAGAAAGCACAGAGCTTGGGCTCCAAAAGGTCTGTCAGGTGTGACTGAGCTAAAACAATGTCACTCACTAAAATCCCTTCACATCTGCAGCTACATTTTTGCAGGCATCCCTAACTCTAACAAAAGCATCAATCCTTGTTGAGCGACCCTGAGCGAAGGCAGATTTCCATGACCCATGCAGGCATCACCTGACAGTTTAACCTGACACCACCTTTTTTAACCTATCAGTTGCCTTGGCGTATCCCAAATTCCAGCTGCATTCAGGTTGTGGGCAAGGATAACGGCTCGGGCTTGCATACACCCATGAGTAGGACTAGCAGTAGAAGTAGGGGTAGGGGTAGGCTGGATGTGAGAGGATACCACCAGCACTCCTGCAGCTTCCCGCCTCCGCTGCTGATGCTGCCCGAATTTGGGGGCCTGAAGCTTGGCAAAGGGTCATGCTGTGCCAACAGGAGGTGAAAAGGAGAGAGGCTGCCCAGGGAGAACCCAAATCTGTTCACTGTCCCTTGGGCTTCATGCTATCTAGTGTCTCTGGACTTGGCTTAGGTCTCGGGGAATTCGTTACTCTAAACATTTTTCCTTCCAGTTTGGATACTGGACCATGACAATGGCTCTTAGGCAACAGAAATAGTTAATTAAGCAGCGGACTTCTGAATGGAGTTGTCCTGCAACAGGGTTAATTTAACTCTTTTGCCTTGGACTCTGTCCCGGGACTGTTGCCTCCACACAGTCCAGAAGGACACAGTCAAAGTTCAAGTAAACAAAAGATAATTGGTCTGCTTGGGCAACTGGGAAGAAGAGGAAAGATAAATTAAACTGCCTGGATAACCATAAAAAGATTGATTGTTGTTGCTAGTGCAGGGCAATGATAGAGAGAGGGTAAGAGGTTTATCCAAGTTTTGCATGGACAAAGATAGAAAAAACATTAAGAACAAAGCCTTTCCCACTCATATTTATATGAAAATTATTTTCTACACATAGACACTGAGTTAAAAAATACTGAATGAGTAGGAAGGAAAAGTTTTTTATCATTTCTCCTCTTTTTTAAAAGAAATCAAAACCAAATGTAGAACTTGCTTACTTCAAAAAAAATAATGACCTTATATTCTGTTTGTAAACTTCATATTTACAAATCATTTACTGAGACTAAAAAATATCTTGACCTATCATTACACCGAAAAAAAATAGATCTTAAGGGGTCTTTTCCATTTTCTTTCATCTTTGGACATTTTAGTAAATGGTGATTTTTACAGAAGAAAAGACAACACTACTCTCATTCAAGATGTCAGCTTCATTATGTCTCTCCAGTTAAGCCCGCAGCCTGACATAACTATATTCCTCAGCACTATAGAAAACCTTTTTGACGGTTAATCGACTTAACGAGATTGTTGCAAGGATCCCAGGATAAGCTGTTCCCTTAACGCAACTTTATGATGCCTGGCTTCTAAGGCCACTGAATTTCTTTTCATTAACATGCACTTGCGTGACGCAGCTGATCCTGGCACACCTTCAAAAGAAACTCCTCAACAACTTCTCACAACCACCCCCCCAAGAAATGTTTGCTCTGAGAGCTTAGCAGTCTTCAGAGGTGCCTGTGAAAGGAGTCCTGCAAATAAAGCCACACTAACAGAAAAGAAAAAATTATGGAAACAAAATAGGCAGCCCTAAAACATCACCTTTATGACCCAACTCTTCTACAGCCAGACATTTGTTTAAAAACCCTGAGCTGCAGCTAATTAAATCCTTGGCCACAGAGGGAGTCTGCAAGTGCCTTCAGCCAGCAAGCCAGCACTGGCAAGCTGTGAGAAAACACACACAAATACAAAACCTCCTCTTCTGTGGTGGGTGTGCAGCATTTCTTCCTCCTCTGAACCTTAAAAAAAAATAAAAAATCCACTAAGGACGAAGGAATCATCCAAAAACTTCCCTGGGCACAGACCAAACCCCTCCACGACTCCAAGCCCTGTTATTTCAGCAAGGACGGTGGGAATTAGCCTGAACTTAGTCAAGCAGCATTTAGCCCAACATGGGGTTTTTTGTAAAGGTACTGAGTTTTCTTCTCCCTCTGCCTAACTTTCAATTAAAGGCATAATAAAACTGGGGGAGTGGGACTGAGCGGGTGATTTGTAGCGATCCCCCAGCTGCCCCTGCCTGTGATAAGTTCTGCATCACCCATGCTGGGGAGGGAAAAGCTTTGAAGGAAGAAAACACAGCAGCGGCACTTAGAAAAGCTAGGTAAGTCCATATGGTACATATTTCTGTAATTTTATCTTGACAAGGAAAAAAAATTAATAGATCACCTCAACCTCTTAGAAAACCTTTTGTTCCTCACTGGTTGTGTTGTCTGGCAACAGAGCAGCTCTGTGTTTGGGCTGAGACCTTTGTCTCAGCTGTATTTTGGCACAGCTACAAAATCCAGACACTGGTTTTGCCCCACAAAAGGCAGCATTAAGGACTCAAGAGAGAAGGTGAAGAGAGCTATTCATTCTTAGGTAAAAATTTGAACAGAAGTATTCAAAAAGGAAAGGATTTTTCAGTGCTCAGTTCTTACAGATGAGCAGACGAGCCTGAGAATTGATCGTTTTGGGTTTTTTTTTATGAGAGCTTTCCCTTTTTTCAGTTGTTAACATATATCTACATATAAGCAGTTAGATAAACAATTATGAAGATATCTAGGACCTTTCAGCAGCACAGAACAATATTCTAACTAGGTTTTGGCATTAAGCAACCTTAAGATTTACCTTAGCTCAGTAAATCTGTTTACTTTGTACTCACGTTTCTAATAAATACTGTGCCTCTGAGAAGCACAGCTACCTCAGCACTAGGTTGCAAGAGGCTTGGAGTATACATGGAACAAGGAGGTGAAGCTGGCCTTGCTTTACCAGCACCAGGCCTCTGGTGAATACAGCCTCACTGGCACAAAGCATCTTTAAACCAAGGCAACAGTGCCCATTTTAGCTGGATCAACATGGTCAATGCAACATAGCATTGCCAAAATGCTCTGGAGTAAGGATACCCTCCGACATCTGAGGATGCTTCGGCAGCCAGAGTGCAGTGGCGTAGTGGAGCATAGGAGCTGCAACATGTGAGGAGCAGGGCAGGGAGGCTGTTACCACCCAAAGATAACTCTAGAAATCCTTTGCTTTTGACAATTGGGACCAGTGAAGTGTTGCAGGACATTCAGCACGTAGCATAAGAAAGTAACTCTTATTGAGAAGAGTTTCCTGGAGTTTTCAAACCCATGTACTCTGTCTTTGATGCTCACTGCCTGGAGCAAACCATACTTTCATTTTACCAATTAAAACTTGTTAAACTTGCACTTACCTTCCTTATTCTTTTCTACTGTCAACAATGTAAAGAGCCCTAATGAGTCCTATACACTGTTTCTACTTTACTATGATATTTCTAATTTCTGAACTGCTTGGTGATGTGGTAACTCATGGTATCATTAGAAACTGGAGGGACTTTGGGATGCCAACTTCAGTATTTGGAGTACTACAGTTAAAAAAATCACCACAATGTAATATGTTGGTGAACCTCTCATTTGTCTTTTGGAGAGGAAATCAAATCAAGCTCTGACCTTGTGAAGCCATTGTACATACCCTATGAAATGTTTATTACTAGGGTAGAGATATGAAATGCCTGCACTCTGGCTTGGGCACGTTAAATTGTAATAATAAGACTCAAACTAATGAAATGGAGAAATCAGGAGAAGGATGATAACCAGGGTATACAGTATCTCCTTCACCAATGTCTTAGCCACTTAAACAAAAGCCACTAAAACTTATTTTGATACTACTTTCTATTTATATTGTTTCTAATGCAACACATTGATAAAGCTTATTTTGTTATACTCGTAGGAGACAAAATCTGTCCTATGCTGGGCAGCTGCTTGAATTAATTTGTTGTCTACACATGGCTGATTTGTGCAACAAGATGCTAAAAAATATGTATGCCTAAGCAAACATGTTTCTGGAAGAAGGCTATCCTTATCCCAGAGCATTTTGGCAGCACTTTGTTGCATAGACTGGGTCGATCCCTCTAAAATGGACACTGTTGCCTCAGTTTAAAGTTTATTGAAAGTTTTAAATAAAAAAAGAAAGGATTTTTATGATAGAGCAATCTAATTTTTGTGGAAATCCTCTTTTCTTCATGACACTCCTGGTCACTGATCTCCAAAGGTAACATCACAATCAGGATATGATCAATAAATCTTAGAACTCATAACACTTATATGATGCTTTAAAAACCTGGAAGTCCTTTTTTATTGTGTTTAAAAACCCAAGTATTAAGGTAAATTTAGCCACCTTCTAGTAGCATTGTATGAGTGAATTCAAAATGAGATTATTAAGGGAAGGTTTACCCAAAAGACAGAATAACTAGAGTGCCATATGCCAGAAGAAACAGCATGCTGAGCGACATACGTACTCCCCTTGCTTACTTTTAAATAACACTCCATAGCACAGCACACAACCGCATTTCATTGCAATGTTCACATCCGGTGTCTCATTTTGTGCTCAGTTTCAAGACAAAGTTTGTAGTCTTAATTCATTCCATACTTCAGATTTTTAGTTATTCTGGTAGTTTACGTAGTAAACAAAAAATCTAACTCTGATGTGTATAAATTTGTATTTATAAGGGAATTTAGACTCATCCACTTGCCTGCAAGCCCTGTTACTGATATCCTTTTCAGCAGCGTTACTGGAACTACTAAGCACTCCAAACAAGATCAGAGTCTATTTGTACTAGGTATTTTACACATGAGACTGAAGTCCCTGCACTGATGGTTTTAAAATATGTGGATTTTTAAAGTACAAAAGGAATGTAGTTTGGTGATTTGTTATTAAGGTGCCCACATGGAAGTGCGTGACAAGTTTGGAGCTGTGTTCTCGTACTTCATGCAAACCAGAAGCCAGGCCCAACAGAAACCAGTAAGGTCACGCCTGCGGGAACGATGCAGACACATCCAAGCTCGCTTTAAACTAGGCCAGAGTTCGCCGAGGCTGCAAAACTTTGTCCAAGAACCAGGGTAAATATCCAAGCAGTTCATCAGTTCCAGTAGAAAAAACAATGCTGGATTCTTAGTGGCAAATAGAAAGTGGGACTCTCTGTGGCCTAGCAGTTAGGGCACAGAGCTCAGAAAGAAAATCCCCCATAATAGTCCTTGTTTCACAGGCTATTTCTGTGTTCTCCAGTGACTGTTCCTGCTCTTACTTACCTGCTGACACTTATTTGCAGACACCACCTTACTGTACGAAAAAGCATAATTTGTTGTGAAGAGTCTGATGATGTGTGTCATATGTGATCCAAGACACCATCCTGGATCAAGACTCTCATGGGACCCTGAAGCAGGAAGGTCTTGTTTGTGCAGACTCATCCATTTTACTAGATGTCAAGCTTCTCAAGCACGTGATCACATATCCTGCAGCAAAGGCACAATAAATTATCTTGCATGCAACTAAGACTAAGAGCAGCCCACCACCAGGAGCTGCCTGGGAGTAGCTAGCTAGCTTTAAATCTACACATCCTAGCTTGTATTCTAGTAACTTGTTCGTCCATATCCTCAGGTCTGAAGATCTCCTCACCATGACAGCAAAGTATATAATAACCTGTATTACTGAAATGTCTTTGTTACTCCAACAGAGTCAAAAAGTAGTTCTACAGAATCACGTAAAAGTAGAACAAGGTTTTCTCATTCTAATCCCAGAAACTGTGACTGCTCAAATACCAGCCTCCCTTTATTATTCATAAATTGCTTGTCCTCCTCAGACTGACGCAGAGAATGTTACCCACTGCAGCACTGCTCTGAAAATGGATCCGAATAAATAGAAGTTGGGAATCCATTCAGTTTACAAATGAAAGGATATATTTGCTTGTTTCCAGTTACCAGCCCACCACCCTGCGGGCTTCTGAGCAGGCTAAGCTCTTCTTTCATGTCCACCCTCCACACCTACGTAGACAACAGACCCATCATGCTCTTACGGATATCCCTGCAAGCCATGTTAAGACCGGATGAGCGACACTAAAAGCATCAACTGTCTTCAGAAATCTGCGACAACTGAATGTGACAGGAGAATGATCTTTCCTTATTTTCAGGAAGTCATTCAGGAAAGCACTCCCCTTGCATGGCTTACCTTTTTCTTTCTAACCAGCGTCCTCCTAGACCTTGAACCATTTTCCAGAACACATTCTATTTAAAGCGACATTTTCCCACAGCTGACAGGTAAAACCCTTGTAATTTCAAACAATACAAGGACACATTTATCCAGGACCTAAGTAGGTGGAACTCCAGAGATAGTGAGGAGTGGTCTCACCGTGCAACAGGATCAGTCAATCGGCTTTATCTATAGACCAGGGTATATCGAAAAAGGCAAAATTTCTGTGGTAAAAGTTCTGTGGAACTGGGTACAGTTCCTGGACTCTGGGAGTCTGCATGAGTTCTGTGGTGTTCTGTCCGGAGATACCAAAAAAAACCTGCCCTAAGGTTTTTCCTGTGCGTAACTCTTCTTGTCTGGCAGCACTGCTTTCTTCTCAGTGAACAGACCTGACGGCTCTTCGCAGTATGTGGTCTGCCTGAGTGCAGTAAAATGTGAGACATAGGCACAGAAATTATACTATACAGGGTAAAAGTCAAAATCTATTCCTTGCACGTGAAACTGCAGTGCAATCGAGTCCATTCTGAGCTTTGTTTCAGCAGCTATCAATATATAGCAGTAATTGAATTGTTATATCCCCAATTTTAGAAAGCTGACAAAGAAAATGTCAAGGATTGTTTTATGCACACTCTTACATGTAAGAAGATTAGGAACAAGTCTAACTAGTTTTCAGAAAGAACAGAAAATCCAGCATTAATCATCTACTGAGATCCAGTGTTCCAACATCCCTCATTAATTCATGTGCTTGTCTGCCCACCTACTTATAAACTCAAATATTTCGTCACATAACGAATTAATCATAAGAAGAAATGTAACGTAGTACAAAAAGAAAGTAGAATTCAAATATATGATCCATTAGTTACTCTCTTCACCTCAAATCTGGTCAGGCATTAGACCTAAGGAACATGAGTTTCCTCCCACTCCTTGTTCCTTCTATGCCATTTCTGAAATCCTTTCCTATACTTATCAGAAAACGCTGTAATACTATTAATGTTCTATATGTTTTGTATGACACTTTAATGCAGCTCATTTATTCCAAGTCTCAGCTAATAATCTTCATTGCCAGCCCTACACAAAATACAGTAAGTTTTGCTCAAAATGGCCAAGAATTCGTAAGCGTACATTTACCCGCAGTAGTCAAACCTTGAGAAAATACAAACAATAGCACCTTCCCATTTTTCATCTCTGAAGAAAATTTGCAATCAGCTACAATTTGCCTAGCTTTTAGCCCCTTGCCAGCTTCTCTATAGCATTCTGCAACATCCTGACTGCAGCACAGCATTCGGAAATAGAGAAAGGCATTAGACCAGTGTGCCGAAGCAAGGGAGCCAGAGAAAGAGCCAGTGTACTATTTTTCCTCATCCTAGCAGATGGAGCAAGTGAACAAGTTGTGCTGGCTTTACTCTACAGACACCAAGAGGAAGCCAAGGCCGTCTCCATTTAAGGGAGCTCTTTGCCACTATGCATTCTTGTAAAACACAGAGAATAGGCAAATGAAGGCCAAAATAATTTAAGGCAGTATAAACATTGTGACATTGTACAAGTAGACAACATAAGACAACATCTGATTTAGTGTCGACCACCAAAACCAGCCTCTCCAAACAAAAGTTAGTATTAAAGTTAATTACCAGACAATTAGAGCAAGTACCTTCAGATCAGATCTGAGAACAAAGGATTTTGTTCAGAGAAGCAAGCAGGCTATTCTTTTCTTTTTGCTGTCACACTGTAAAAACATTGATTACCCTTAATTCACTTGACTAGTTTTTCAATAGTATAGTCATTCATTCCTCACCACACCCAAGTATTTTTTCTCTTCCTCTCATTCACGATCAAAAGCTAACACCACAAAGTCCTGTATGGCACCCTATGGAAAGCAGCTCTAACCTTATGGCACTAAAAAGGAAAATTGTAAGCCTTATCAATTTCTTAGTTTATGACTATCAGTTTACATTTAAAAACATGGCACTGAGGAACAACTTAAACCAGCACTGGTGGAAGGGAGTATGATCAGACAGGGAGCAAGCTATGCACATCTACATCAGTGTTCAAGACCAGGTTGGATGGGGCTTTGGGCAACCTGGTCTAGTGGAGGGTGTCCCTGCCCATGGCAGGGGGGTTGGAACTAGTTGATCTTTGAGGTCCCTTCCAACCCAAACCATTCTATGACACATTAGCATTTTAACTTGTATCAGTTTTTGAAGCATCGGCCTACTCATCTCCACTCACTGCAGTTTTGGTTCACATTGTGGAAATTCCCTGCACATGCCAAATCAACTGCTTTTAGATGGGACTGAGCTGGCACAGGTACTCCAGAGGGTTGCATAAATTAATATCTAGTTCATAGGACCCAAACAGAGCTATATCATACTAAAACTCCTGAAACATACACAGCATGAGAAGGAAAAAAAGGCCTTGCATAGCAAATGTTTTGCCTTATGGATCTGCTTTGACTGCACTACCATGTCAGCTTACATAGACACAATCATCCCTGTCTGAAATTCTTGTAAGAAAAGATATGAAAGGTTAAAGCTTTCTGAAGTTGCCGGGTTTGTGTTCTGGGGTTTTTTTGCCTCACCTAGACATGTGAGCTTAAGTGTTAATTGAAAACACTAATAGAGAGTTCAGTACTTGAAACTTGATTTATGAGTCTAAATACCAACTCAGAGTTAATATATCCTTTTTAAAGGTTATCAGTAAAACAAGTCGATAAAGCCTGAATTTTAAACTCTGCTTCACCACATTCAGAGAAAAAGCTAGGGCAAAACCAAGACAAAATAAGTTAGTGCTAGACACAATACCAAACACTGTCATTTACAATGCAGGATAAAATTTCCAAGGTAAAGAAGTTGATGGGATCTACTGAAAGTACACACATATCTGTAAACCAAGCTGGACAGAACACATGAATACAAGTGTAGAATATAAACACTTTCACAGCTGAAGCTATGTGAGAGATCCTCATTTGCTGGAACAATAATTCCTTATTGTGGGAATTTTTTTATTATTTTTATAAAGCCTATATTTACCTTGTACTGTCTTTCAATTTGATTTGACTTGACACAGGACCTACACTGCATGCACCTTCCCTAGTGCTGCCAAGAGGCAGCCCTTGGAATAGTGTTTCAAGTCCTGATGAATGTCAGGGAGGCAAAGCTTGCAGGGCCAAACCACTGCTAAGTCACTAGTTGGTGTTGACAGCACAGATAAACATTTTCATCATCATGACAACTGCTCTATAACACACCTTCCCACTTTTCACATGTAACTTTGCTGCAGAAGGAACATACTTGACTTTCAGCATGCACCAAGCAAGTATATCTCAGTGTCCCAATATGGAAGAGCATCCCTTCCAAGGCCTTCAAAAAGGTTCAAAATGAATGTATTTCAGCCAGCAAGAGTACACAATTAAACTTTTATTCATGATCATTTACATATGACTAAAGATGTTTACTACAAAATGCAAACTTTGTTATCTTGTATTTAGCAGTGAAAATAGTCATCTTTGTAGTAAAGCACCAAGGAGCACATCACAGAACAGTCAGAAACAGATTCCATGGATCAGTTTTTCCCCCTCACAATGCACATGACAAAGTTGAAGATTTTATAAACATCTAGAAGTTCCAGAACAAATTCTAGAGTCACCTGAGTGCTTGACAGGAACAGTATTATTTAGTAGCAGTTATTTTTTTCTGCCTTTTTTGCATAGAAGAACTATTTTTCACAAAACTGAGACAGGCATAATTGGGCCAAACATTGAATTTCTTATTTCACCTGAATTTTTCAATGGAAGCTAAACAGAACAGTGTGCTAGTAGGAGTATCTACAACAACTGTAAGAGCAAACATCAAAAAGAAAGGGAAAAAAATCAGCTCATTATAGACAGATTGGTAGGGCCCAACAGCTTATAGGCATCTATACCTACTACTCCACTCAGGTTTTTCCATAACATTTCATTAGCATTTCATTTAAACATACTACATGAAGACAACATGATTTTTTAAGTTAAGTTGTGTACATGGACAAATACATGTACACAGTTTTGGTAGTCATTTAAAGCTGTAAAATTTATATGTAAATAGAGTCCTATGGACTCCATTACAGATTAAAAAGAAATAATCAGAATCAGTGTTACATACAAAACAATATTCTAACACAGAAACCAATACAGTTATCAAATAATTCATTAGAGAATAAAATTGTTATACAAAAAGAGAAATGCTGCCTTTTTATCACTTCAGAACAGCAAAGAAGGCAACATTAAGAAAAGTGCGCAGCAGAAAAGAATTGTTCAGTTTTCTGAAAAAGTTGAATTCTTCAGACATCAGGCTTTTGTCCAGAAACACATTGGGTTAGGATTGCTTATATTCTCTCCCAGATCAGTCTCTTCTTGCATAAGTTCTCAGTAAGGCGCTTACTCTGACATGTAGGAACGATACAACAGGGCCACAATAATTGCTGCTATTGCCGGGATCACCCAGTTGGACCATGAACTAGAATGAAGTTTTTGAAACAGCAGTTTAGGAAGTGACAACTAGCAAGTTTAAAAAGAAGAGTCACTGCTTAAAGAAATCCTTCCTCCCAACTCCAACAAATACTTCAAAGTTAGGGCAACGGAACATCTGGTCTGGCCAGTAATACTCCAGCCAAGTAAAAAAGCTTGTACTGTTAAGGCTTTGTACTAGAGCTTACAAGAAATTTGTTTACTACAGAAGAGTACAACTCCAGACATGTTTAAAGTCACACCGCGCTGCCCAGAATATCATTAATTCAAAAGCCATTTAAGTAGTAGCAGCATCACATGACACTTTCAAGCACCCAAGCTCTCCACTCAGAGAGGCATGGAAAAGTCCTCTGAGGTTTCAGCAACAGGCAATTGTCAGTGGGATATAACTTCATAAAGTTTGATTTAGTGGTGTTCCAAAGTGTGTTTTCCCCCTCCCAAGTCTAACAGATTTTCCTTCTTACAGGTACAATCCTTCTATTTCCCTTAGATGCAACAGTTGTAGCAAATTTTAAAAGTGATGCATCCATGTCAGTAAAAAAAGTCATCAATAGCACCAAGTGTCTTCTATTCACCTGAGAGCCTCCAGAAACAAAGGCTCGTGCAACATAAACCATTTGGTAGATACCAATACATTATCAATATAAGGAAAAAATCTAGCTAGTAAGCTAACATGCTGGTAAAGATGCCAACTTGCACTTTACATAGAAAAGACATTTTCACGCACCATCCTCTGACATCTAAGCTTCCAGCAGCTAGAAGCTACTCAACTTTCTAAGTTTCAGAAACATAATCACAAGGAACTTCAAGTTAGACATCAGGGGTCATACTATACCTGGAATTAGACTGGACAGTGGTAATAAGAGTTTCCTGGAAAGCAAAGCATAAGAAGATAATTACATCAGAGACACCCCTCTACATCTTAACCAGCCCCTTGATTTCTCAAAACTCATTAAGCAGGACTAATTTAAAAACAACTCAGTGCATTGCATTTGGAAAGCATTTTCTTAGAATTTCTATAACATACTGTTGTATTAGAAGCTAGCTAACAGCAGTTTCTGTGATTGGCACTGCATCAAAAGTTATTAAAAAATAATCACCAGGATTTTTACTGCAAGTTTTCCATGAAGCCAACTTCAGCCTCAGGTTACATTTGAAAAGTTTTAGTTGCCTAAAAGGAAGATCCCTTACTTGCCTAAAATCTAGTTGAAAAGATTGAATTAATACATAAATATTTCTTATATAGATCCTACATGAAGAAAGCTACTAATTTACATCCACAAAGCTTAAACTCAGTTTTTTAGTGTGGCACTCCAGATGGCAAAAGAATCAAAGTTATAATTGTTTCTGATATTTAATTTGGACTTCTTATTCAGTTTCCACAGAAAAAGAAGCACTACAAGATAAAATCCCAGTTGGGTATATATGCACAATTTATATGAAGACTTATGATTTGAATACTAATTGCACATGGCCCTATGTGCATTTAAAAGATCCAAGCATTAAAACTGCACTTAAATTTAGTGGTACAAGATCCATCACTGAAAAATGAATTGCCTCAGTATCAGAACATTTGCAATTCCTGACATGCTCTCATAGGTTCAAAGAGGCTACTTTTTCAAGTTCCCAAATCATCATCGGTTTACATGTGACAAATACCATGTTTAAAAGAGCAAGACTCAGGTGATTACACCTATATTGGTTTTGTGAACGCCTCCATGAAAAATTAATCCCAAAGCCAGACAGCGTGGCACAGCTTGTTGCCCACACTATCAAGGCTAACACCACCTACAACAGACTTGCCACATCCAGTGCTGCGGGATTGATCCCCACACACCAAGACAGTAAGAAGAATATGGCCCAGCTCATCAAAACCTGTTTTTAAACTGTGTAACACTGGATATGTGCACTGAGGGTACTTTAAATACAGTGCAAGGATGAGAAGGACACTTGAAAGCACAAGGCCTTCTGACAGCTCCTATAGAGCCAGGGCACAGGGGCTAACCTGTCACATCATGCACCCAGAGTGCAATGCAAAGTGAAACTGCCTTATCAGCTCTGCCCACATGTCCTGCTGGAGGAAAGTGCTCCAGCTTCCTTCTGGAATGATGGCATGCACACATGTGCCATAGATAACTATGAACAGCACTAAAACAAGGGAATAAGCCAAACAGGAGTGTAGTAAAAAGTCATTTGGATACATCTCTGCTCCCAACTGAGCACCAAACTAATATTCTAAGTAAGTACTTCACGTTAGTAAGTTTCTGTGAGCTTAATAAAGGGATTGTATACTACAACTTGCACTGGGCAGTCTGTTTCTCAGTTGCATTTATGGTTGCTGCTCTTACAGCTTGTGTAAATTGCCCTGAATTTCAAAAGAGATCTGAATAGCAGCTGTTATTCTTTGTGGGAAGAAGTTCTGAATTCCAGTCACTACTTCATTTTTTATTTTTATTGGTATACTAGTTCCAGTCCTTGATTAATAATAAAATTAATAATTGCTACAGCAAACATTTTAGTGTATATATATTTATTACTTCAACTTATTAATGTTATTGGAAGATGTGATTGTTTCTTAAAAGTAATCTCTCAAACAGCAAGCATAGGACCCTAATCCTACTACACTTCATTTAAAAATAATCTTCAACTATTTCCTAAGTGCACTGCTGTACTGTTAAGCCAGCTCAGAGCAAACATCCTCTACACACAAAGGAGCAGCAACTGTACAAATTAATCCCTGATGCACTTGCTCCTTTAAGGGACATCTGAATTTTATGAGTTTGATAGTTGAGGGCCAACACAACTTTATTCTATTAAAGACTAAAAAAATTAGAAAATAGGTGTAATACTGCACTGATAGGACACTCAGCAAGATCTGCTGAAAGAGTCAGGAAACAGTATTTTTACCTTGAAAAAGGTTCACAACTGCAAATTAACTGATCTATAATACAGCAATCAAATGCCTCTACATTATCTATCTGCTAGTGTGATGCTTAATATATTGGTAACAATTTCCCCCGCACCCCCCAAACATTTACTAATTTAATCCATTCTGTCTATAAACTGAGTACTAGAAAGCCATTGATTCTAGACTCACCTTTTTGCTATAGTGTAATGTCATTGCACTTAGTAACATCTTGGTTCAAAACCACACAAAATAAAGAAAAGAACAGCTAACAGGAAGAATAAGTTGAACCCAGATCAATAGGTTTAAGAGACCTGAAACACTACACTTAAATCAAGCTGAATTATTATTGCCTTTGGCGGTCTACCATTTACAGAGAGACACCAGCCCTAATACCTAGAAGAAACAATGTGGCATTTCAAGAAACATACTTACTGTTGGTTTCTGAAGCTTGCTTCTATCATCCTGCAAGAAAACAAGCAAAAAAACCCAACATTAGACAAAAACCCAAAGCATTCAAATAACATTTATCACTAAAATCACTTTGCAATTTTAGTCTGTTAATGTGTACCTAGGAAACAGACTTGCAAAAGAGCAGATGTCAGTGTATGATTTTGAGCTACCATAAACAAGATCACTTCCTTAAGTAATATTCCCAGTACACAATACAGAAGTGAAACCCGAGTCTCCAACATATGTTACTGTATTTTGTGCCCATGCTCTTGCATTTCCTTTGTCTCTAAACAGTACACATAACCTTAGCTTATACACTGATTACATATTATTAGTTTACTTCTACCTAGTCTACTTGTATTTTCAGGCAGTCACCTAACTGGTTTTGGTCCAATGTTCAGTACAAAGGTCCCAAATTCTATGGATCTTTCATCAACTCATCAAGCCTTAATTGAAATAGTCACATTCATTACAAAAAAGCCCAACAGTATATAATCTTGACCACATTGTATTTGTACATTAAACTATCAAGTGGTTTGTTTCATATCAAATGAAAACAGGCACTTATCAAACAAGGAAAAACTGGACTGGCAGCCGGGTTAAGAACAACTTTACTGGCATCAGCTGCCATCTGAAATAGATGACAAGCCTGAAAGGCTACAAGTGTACATCACAGCTGAATTATTTTGTATTAGAAGAGGCTAGACTATTAATATGTGTCAAGAGAGGACCTAAGACAGATACAAGATCAGGAATCTTACTGTTAAATATGCTACTCAAGACAGTGATATCTACCTGGAATGCAAGGCAAAACATACACAAAACAGATATAAGAGGAAAACAGAAGACACAGGGATGGGCAGTGAAGCAGATGGGCACACTAGCAAGTCTCTAACAAGTGGTCTTCAACTATTAAGATGCAGGACAACTTAAGGCATATCTGAAGGAAGGCAAGACAGCAGCTCTGTAGCTAGTAATAAATCCTCCAAAGCTTGAGGCAGCAGCAAGATGCTTGTTAAAAGTACAGAAATGGCAAGGACAGATTAGAAAAGAGGAAGTCACAGATGATCAAGTGGGAACTGATCATGAACAACCCCGACAACTACAAGTAGGGAACACTGATACAGCACAAAATAGGGGGACCCAGGGAAGGGGAAGACAGAGCAAACTAGAAGATGCTTAGAGCAGCCATTTTCTAAACCTACATATGAAGAGCCAGGATTGTACTTTTAGGACCAGACGGAAGCCTAGTGTATATATTTACAATGATGAAAGAATGAAAGCAGCTGTTAGTAATCACTCTACATATAGACATAAAAAGGTCTAGAGATTCTGACATAGCACCTTCAGGGCTATAAAGTCTCATAATAAAGCTCACATGGTACAACAGAAATTGCATGATTCCATATTCGGTTTATTCAATGTAAAATATTTCAAAGCAGCAAAATTTTAGATGTGACCATCTTTATGCTACACTAATCAAATCCCTTCACATACAGGGAACCTATCTCCTCCAGTCCTCATCCATCCAACAAACAGCTGGAGGGCTGGCATCCAAACTAGTAGCTCTACTTCATTTTGAAGAAAATTACCAGATAAATAACTAGATACAAAAACACTATTAGTAAACTGCAAGTACTGGTACTCTCACATACTCACCGGATGAAGTTCCCCAACAATAAAGGTTTCTGACAGTGTCCTTGCATCTGTGGAATGGCCAACATCTTCAAAGTTCTCAGTAGCATCTCCCCCAGCTTGCTCCCTGAGGACCTCTTCACCACCTGGGTGCTGCAATTTTTAACAAGTTTGAATTTGTACTGAAAATCATTCCACATTGTAGAAATTCTTTATTTCTACATTTCTAAAAATAAAAATTGTCATTGCAAAATCAGCTGTTTGACTTGGAGCTAACATAAACCTCTCTGAATAACTAGAGAGCTTTATGTATTCTCTGAAGCCAAAACCAAGGAAGCTAAATCTCTACTCCATCAGCAACAGAGCAGTAAGAGGAGTTACCCCTACCAACTAGCATTTAGAACATTAAGGGAAACAGTCAGTCTTAACAGCCCAAACTATTATCTAAGTTATATACCATGTTCTCAATTCTGCAGGATATGTGTATTTTTATCCAAACAAGGCTTTATACAGCAAAAGGATAAAAGCCAAAACATGTAAGTTGCAGCAAGAACATTCCAGGTAGATAGAAAAAGAGATGTTCACAAGAGCAATCAAGTACTGAAACAAGTTGGCAAGGGAGCACACAGAATCTCCAACCTTTGTGGTTGCCTAGACAAGACGCTAAGGAACCTGACCTTCAAGTTAATCCTAGTTTGAGCTGGTGGTTGGGCCAAAGAACCTTCAGGGCTCCTTTCCAAAATAAATTATTGTATGATTATCTAGTAAGCCAGCTACTTTGCTATTGTCTTCTACGAGCTTTCAGGTGTGCTTAAGCAATTCCAATTTGGTTTTAGCAGACTATGGAATCCCAGAACCATATTGCTGATAAAACCCTCAAGATGGTAGAAAAGTCATCTCACAGTGCGTCCTAATACCTCAATCCATCACCATGCCCTTAACCTAAATCCCTGTTCTCCATTGACTTTTATTCTTCCCCAGGATGCACTTTTGGGATCACATGCAGTTCCACATTTCCATCCATCAAATAATTCTGTATGTATATCACATACATACAGAATTACACATATCACATCATCTAGTTCAGTGAATTTTCTCAGCTTCAAGTGACTCATTTATATAACAGGTAAGCAACATGCAATAAAAATTCACCACTCAACCTTTAAGTAGGAAACTACTACATAAATACCAGGAATGATTGGGTAAGCAAGCTGAAAACACTTTATTACTACTGCCTTGGATTAAGGCAACCATGAAATAAGTTCTAATACTTTACCAGTGACAGAGGAAATAAGGCTTTGGGGCCTCAATTCTGTTTTTAATGCTCCTGACTACAGGATTTAAGATTATGAAAATAGGCTAAAGTTCTACTATTTAAGGTCATCTTACCTGGAGTATTGCTGAACAGAAAGGCTATACTTAGACAGCAGATGAAAGAAATGACATTAACATTTCCACTACTCTAGGCAATTCAGGTTAGCATTTACTTCAAATCCACCATGTTAACCTCCTATCAATCCTTCTCTTCCAACAAAAACAAGACTTGTTCATACAGCTCAGGAAGACACTATGACTACCAGTTTTCAGCAGTACCAGAACTCCAAAACTTGAACCTTTGCATTAAAGGCAGGCATTTATTTTAATAGATCAAGAAAGTTGGTTTTTAAAAAACCCCAAAACAATCTGACACTTTTTAAAGAGCCAAGATACCACAGCTAAAAGGGTAAGGGATCCGTAGCATGACTAAGCAAAAGCAAGATTAAGCAATTGATGTAGAGATTAGGCAGAGCAGTTGAGCCAAAAAAGGTTAAGAGAGTGCATGCAGAGTAAAGATTATGCAAGTAGACGTGCAAACCAAAATCCTGCCCTTGAATGCATTCTGATAAGTATTCAGGGAAAGGACTGAACAAAAGTTGAGGGATCATGTTCAGTACCTTGAAATGTATAATACATTTAAGAAGCTGGACTAGGGTCTAACAGGGTCTCCCAGATATTGCCACAACTAAGTCTTCAAAGAATTCCTTCAGCAACATGGGGGTTGATTTTTTTTTTAATACCATGCTAAAGAATTGCATTCCCCAAAATAGAAAAATAGATGTGGCATCTTCAGCAGAAGAGGCAGAACTCCTTGAAAACATGCTTACCAAACAAGACATCAACAAGTAGCAAAAGGCACCAAAGTTAAACTACCTATGAAGCACTAGTAGCTTGAGTAGCATGCTATATCATTATGCATTGCAATGAATCTAAACCCTACTGTACAAATAAATAAAACACTAGTTACTCCAGCAAGTTGTCAAGATCACATGGTTTATACTAGTTCCCCCCAAAAAAATCCACCAGCCAAACCAGTGGATAACTACGAGTATAACTGCATCTACATTAAAACTATTTCAGAGTACTTTAAGAAACTACCTGCAGGTTGCTGACTCCAGAATGTTCATATACTAATTTGTTCCCAAATCTCCTCCTTGTGCCACTACAAAGCAATCAGGTCACTATATCGGCAGCTTCACTGAGGCACTCCAGCTTTTCTCTGTAGAATTAGGTTTTGGTCTAATTACTAATTGATCCCCCTGTCTACAAAGCCACAATATTCATATCAACACAGTGACTGCAACCACCCCTCTCAGTGGCTATCACACATCAAGTGAAGTGGACAAACACCCTGACCTCTGCCACCACTAGTTCCCAACTTAAGCCACCTAGCAGATGATGTTACTACTAACCTCCTAGATATGCATAAAAGCACTTTGAAACTAAATACTTTTCTTTTAGATGACACCTCTTCCTAAAGATGCAAACCCCCTGCAAACAACTAGCATGTAATACAAGCAATTAATGAAAAGACTTCACCTCCCCTAATGAAAGGGAGCAACTGTAGTGTCTCAAAGGGTAAGAAGTAACTTTTGATAGAAAAGCTGAGCATTTTCCATGGCTCAATGAATCTCCCAAACTTTTTACAGGGCCTTTGTTGACATTTCTGCATAGGTAACAAAGCTTGCTACCAGAATTTCTACTTTAATGAAGAGCCTCTGGATAGACCCTGGAACTGGTAAAGCCCACAAGACTATACAGATAATGACTCCCAAACTGAAATCCTGCTGATGCAACTAAAGTGTTTTTGCAAGTAAAATCATGGTTCAAGGGAAGTGAAAAATTTTTATTTTGCTGATAAATCAAGCTAGTCAAGCTCATTCCTAGGACATTGCCAATATAACAACACAGACATCTATTTTACATGTGTAACACAAGTCTGTACAAAGCCAGCACAGACCAATTCCTAACTGCAGTACATTAGAAAGTTTTAGGTAAAGCAAATAAGCAGTTAAATTCATTGCTCTCATCTGGGTCAGAAGTCTGCAATTACTTCATCCTGAACATCTATCACCTCTTCTCCCCCCTCACTACAATCATGCAACTTCCTCAGTATCATAGTTCAAGACTTTATTAAAGTATAACTACCCTAATTCACAATTCCTGCCCCCTCCCCCTTCCCATACTGGCAGAATCACATCTAGGGTCCAATTTAACCTTTGGGAGATTAACAAAGCTCTCCACTAGTGGCAGTCTTATAAATTCAAGCTTTGCTTTCTGCACTACAGGGAATGACAAGCAGAAAGGAGCAACAACAGAGCCAGAAACAACCAGAGAACCTTAGCTTTATTGTGCAAGACAAACACTTGTGTGTTTTAAGGGCACTTTCATGTACTCTGAAGAGTCCTCTACGTTATTTCCTTAATTTAAGTTACAGAACAGAAATTCTGTGCTCATGTAAAATTTTAGGAGCCTACAAGAGTAGATCTCTTTACGAGAGTACATTTTTGAAAACCATCATTAGGGTTTCAGATGAACTGCGAAAGAAATGCCCAGTAGCTGGGTGCCCATTTCCCCACTTACAAAACAATTACAGCTTGCAGCATCTTGCATAAAAGAGTGCTAAGAAGTGCTATGTTCCAAAGCATTTTCAAATCTTCCTGCAAGCCTCGGAGCTTAAGCAAGTGATAACACTGGTTTTAATCCATAGTCTGCATGGTTCTGCAATAAAAATCCACATAGTGCACTGATAGGCTTCAAAATGTGCTGGTATCAGCACCTTTTGTTGTAAGTCATTTATTCCTTTAAACATGGAAGGTATTACGCTACTCCTCCAAAATATCATCATACTGGACGAATGTAACTTATCACCACACAGTGGAGAGAACATTTTTCATTCTGACAGAGTAAAAAAAAAAATGTTTTTCTGCCCAAAACACATTCTGTGGGAGCCATCCATTCTGTTTAGAAACAGGGCTATGAAGGCACAACTTCACACCTTCTGAAAACCCCATTTTCATTGGCCATTAATCTTTTCACTAAATTATGAGATCACCAACAACTGGAGTAACCTAAACAAAGTCTGTATTAGATGAATATTAAATACATACTATTTGTCTCAGAGAAGTTCCTATTCTCATTAGCTTCTCTGCCTAGCTTAAGGAATCCAACCAAGTTCCCACAAAAGCCATAGGGAAGACTCTCACCACAATGGGAAGTAGATCAAGACCCTGATCCTTTCATTCTTATAGGCACAGCTACTCTAGTTTAGCTTATTAGATTCATGACAAAGCCTGACTAGTGGGATTGCTTTATTAAACTATGGAGAAATACTATCAAGCATTACCAACACACTTAACCTGCTAATTGACATTTAATATTACTCACTTATGTAACTATTTGTAATACAGAAATTGCCATAAGAACATGCTGTGAGTACAATGCTGAAATACACATGTATTTCTAGTAGCTATCTTCCCTGAAATGATGTGGGACCTGAAACTATGAAAAGGTTTCCCAAATTATCTGTAATACAGGTCTGACAGCCTTTGAATAAAAAAAAGATAATACACAAGTTTCTGGTCTCAAGAATAGTCTTTCATGCCAAGAGCTTTCAGATACTGTACTCCAAAAGCTGAGGTCTCTGGATTTCTTCTCCTAGAGGATATATTTTCATAATCAAAGAAAATTCAAAGATATATATTCAAGTGATAAAGTTTTCCCAAGATCTGCCATTTAAAAAATATTATAAAAAAAGCAGTTGCTGGAATATTCATCTTCAGTAACCCCTAGGATAAGGTGTTTAAGTACACAATCCTCTCCTCCTTGAGCACTTCATCTGTATCTCAAATGATCTTTTTCAAGCCTTGTCCTTAGAAAACCAAGCTAATATGGTCACACTACGCAATGCCTCCACTCCTTTTCAGCCTCACCACCCCCACTCCACTAATCTCAGTCAAGCGTTCAGAGGCTGATGGTTCCCAGAAACCAAACAAGTTTCACTAAACATCTACAAGTTTGTTGAGAAGACAATAGCTGGACAGAGGAAATATAGTCTTTAAGTACTGTAATGTAGTGAAAAGCAGCAGTGTATTTTCACTTACTAGGCATGAGAGCATCCAGGGTGTCTTTAACACTGAACCACTGTGAAGTTTTCAACTTAATAAGAAATTTCCATAAGTTAATGCAGTGGCTGGAAAGATTGCTTGTTGAACTAAGAAATGGGACTGGGGAAGTCAGCCTCTGTTCCCAGTTCTTCACTCCCTAGTAAACTGATACTTTTATTCCTTTACTACTTGGGAAGAGCAGGAGTGAGAGGATGTGCATCCTCTTAAGTACTATTGGACTTGTTTTAGTAGCATACATTTAATTCTTGAAATATCTTAAGCTTTTCTACTCCTGCAAGGAACTGCAAGAAGTATAACCGAGTTTGACCAATAATACTATTGAAACAGTTAACGTAATCCCCACATCACTGAACACACCAGCAAGAGACTAGCTCCAATGTCTCCTCATCTGTCACATGCAAATGCCTCAGGATGTCTGACAGTGTCAAAAGAATTAGCACATCGTTTAATAAATTAACCAGGTATCAAAAGCATTCGAAAAAGGTAAGTGTCACATTAAATATTTTAATCTAAGGGTTCCATCCCCCCCAAAAAAAAATCACCAACACAATGAACATGACCATATCCAAGAGCTTTCTTTAGGAGTGTAATTTCATTTACATACTTTGTTGAAAACAGTTATCCAATCTCATTCCCTTATTATCTCAGAATGAGCCAGAAATTTCAGCTCCAAGACCAGCCATATTACATTGAGAGCTGCTTAGTGTGAGGCTAAATTTTGACCCACGTGTACCAGAGTGAATCAGGCATCCCACAATCATCCAAGAAACAACTATTTAACTGCTTAAACTGAATTAACAATGTTGTCCTGAAGGCTGAAATGAAGACTTTCTTGAAGATTTACACAAGGTAGTGCCTCTTAATATTTAATAATTTCATCACAGGTACTGAAGGATGAGGCTGTCAGCTTGTTTGTGCAACTGCTTATACCCAAAAGGTCATTAGATACTGGAATTTTGTCAAGTGTGGGGGGTTTTTTGTGTTGTGTTAGGTGGGGTTGTTTGTGGGTTTTTTTATTGGGATGGGGTTTTCCCCCCACTCCCAATCTGGAAGCACTTATACAACTATGTATCAACCAAAACTGATCCAGTTTCCAAGAACAGCTACTTCCATTTCTCAGGGTACATGAAAGGCTGCATTCTCTTCCAGGGCTTCTATAATTAAATTGGCCTTGCCTGCATAACCAAACAAACATTTCCATAACTAAAGGATGAACCAGACCAGAGATAGAGCTAGATGAGAAAACAAACAAAAAAATAATCAAGAAAGAGTCAGTAGATCAGTTTCACAATCTGCTTTGCTGAGAAGCTGAACAATTTGTGCTGGCATACTGCTTAAGAATTAAATACTACTTGTGTCAACACTGCCTTTGAAAAATGGCTTGTCAGCTTATTTCAGAATGCTCAATTTATACTTTAAATTTTAAGTACTTACAACCACAGAAATCAAGATAAGGCTATAGAACTACAACATCACTACTAATCGGAACTGTATTCCCACAGAAATTAATGTAAATCTGTAATAACACGTCTCAATTGGATGCTAGATCTCTACAGATAATGGGGGTGAGGGCAGAAACTCAAACTATCACTGACAAATCCCAGCTACATTTAATACTGAAAAAAAATTGCTCAGGAGTGGCATTTCTCTACTTCCACAGAAAAACGCTTTAGTTCAACAGCTAGAATGCTTTTGTTTATTAACCATGAGTATCAATGATTACATCAATTGTTCACCATCACCAAGTGATCAAGAACATCAATCGTTAACTGGGGGAAAAAACCAACCAAACAACGACAAAACCCACGACGGAGCTCAGCGTGACCAGCGTGCTGTGCTGGCGGCACGGCGCTGCCTGCCCCGCCGAGCGCAGCCGGACAGCAGTAACAGCACAGAGTCTTTGGGCAACTTCGGCTTCTCCGCTGGCAGAAAGTTTAAAGGCAGCTGAAGGGAGAGAGCAGTTACTAGCAGAGGATTACACGTGAGTGGGGGCCGGCGTGCTGGGCACACTCGGGTTTCTCCTGCCCGCGAACAGCCCGGAGCCCGCCCCGCCGTTAGAGCGGGAGCCCCCAGGGCCGCCGACCCCGCTGCACACACACAGCCCCCCCCCCCCCGGGCGCCACGGCCAAGGCCCAGCCCCGCCGTACGGCTGTTTCCCGAGAGTACTATCGCGGTAGGCCGAGGGCAGCACCCCGCCGCGCCGCACCCGCGGCGGCCGCCTCCCGCCCGCGGTCCGGGAGAGGCCGACGAGAGCCCGCAAGGGGCAGCCCACGCCCCAGCACACGGAACCAGCCGGCAAGTCCGCACCGCCCCGCGGCCTCGGAGGGCGCTGGCACCCTCAGGTCCCGGCAGCGCGGTGCCGGGTTCCCCACCTCTCCTCCGCCCTCCCCGAGCACTCGCCTCATCCAGAAACTTGGTGACATCGTAGATGCGGTGGTGCAGGATGATCCAGGTGCTCTGGCTGTTGTTGTGCTTCTGCACCTCCTCCAGCCGGTAGTACCGGCCCCGCCACGACTCGCTCCCGGCCTCGCTGGAGCCCACCATGTCCCCGGGCGCAGCGCGACGCTGCCACAGCACCACGGGCCCCCGACAGGCTGGAGCCACGCGCACACGGTCAGTGGAGCCCGGCCGCAAGCTTATCACCGCCTGGCTCCGCCCTCCCCCTCCCTAACGGCTTCTGATTGGTGAAGCGAAGTGCCCTTCAAATAAGTCGCCAGGCCGCGGGGGAGGGACTTGCGGGGTGGGTCAGCGGCCTCGTGCCCCGCCCTCTCCCCCCCCCACCGCGGACCTCAGCGGCGCCCGGCACGTGACCCGCTGGCGGTCACGTGCCGCGCAGGGTGCTGATGCGGCGGGAGGGTCAGGGGCGAGCGGTGCCCGCGCCGCCCCCGCCGGCGTCCTGGCCGGTCCTGGCCGGGCTCCGCACCCGCAGTTTTCTTCCCTCACAGCGGGCGAAACGTGCTGCGGGGGGGGGGTTACCGCAGCGGTTATCTGCCGTGCGTGCCGGGCCGCGGAGCGACAGGCGCATCGTTTACTTTCACCCCCACGGCTTTCACCTTCCTTTCACCCCCGCGGCTGCCGCCGGTTTATCTCCGCAGGAGCGGCGGCAGGTGCGGGCGCGCACCTCCCGTGCCGGCAGGGAGCACCCTGCTCTCTCCTGCCCGGTTTTCCGGCAGGCCAGGGCAGGCCGGGGAAGCCACGCACCCGCCCCCACGCACCCGCCCCCACGCACCCCTCGCGCGCGGCGGGTGCTCGCGCCGAAGGCGGGAGGCTCGCGCCTGCCTCAGCGCCCCGCGGAGCCCGTGAGGAAGCCGGGCGGAGGCGGCCTGAGGCGCGTCCCTGCCGGAGGCGCCTCTTACAGCGCCTCAGAACCTCACGGCTGTCGCAGGACCGCCTCACCCTGCCCTGCGAGAGCTGGGCCGGGGACCGAGGCTTCTCTGTGCCACCCCCTCGCCCCGCCTGCCTTGCCGAGGGCTCAGCGGCCTCCCCTTCTCTCGGTGGCGGCCTTTCAAGCGCGCGCCGTCCGTGTTTTCCTTCAGTTTTGTGTAAGCTAAACCCCGGCTCCTTCGCCCTGGCCTCAGGTGCGTTTGATGGCTTTGTTTGTTTGTTGGGTCCCCCGTACCCATCACGGCAGCACCCAGCGTTGTGCTACCGGTGCTGGGTGACGCCTGTACGCTACTTGGGTGCCTCAACAGCAGTAGTCCCGTGTACGCACTCCAACGTGATTACAGGCTGGGTTTTTTTTTGTGGAGTTTGTTTACAGCATAACTTTAGTGATGTAAAATTTTACCCAGTGTGACCTGTCAAGGCACCTTTCCTCAAAGCTCTTTTGTATCCTATGCGCGTGCTGTTGGTTCAGGGCATCTTCATACTTCCTCACTGAATGCCACCATGATCTTCAGATCCCATCTCCATTACAGTCAACCGAACAGGAAGAGTAGCTACTGTCCCTCACAGCTTGGTGGTGGTCTCAGCTTTAAAAAGGAGGCTCTTCATTCCATCTTCCAGGTCGTTACTGAAAACAACAAATACCACCGCCAAGCTCTGTGATTTACCTGCCTGTTTTGACTGAAAACCAGTGATAGCCATTCTCCGACTGATGTCCTGTTCAGCTTAGCAGGAGCTCTGTGGTGGTTTCAAGTTCACGTGTTGTGATTATCAACATCTAAAGATGTAATTTCTCCCACACACTTTAAGTTCTCCTACTTGTACAGAAGGCAGTTGGGTTTATTTCCTATGATTTATAACTATCTTAACTGGTAGTTTGATGTTAACTGGTACTTCTCTATTTATCCTCTCCCCTGAAGGGAGAAGCCATTTGTAAGCACTCTGTCCCATTAGCTTTTAAGATGACTGGGAAGATTTGACTTATGCTGAATACAACGAGTGGTTCCCACAGGGGGATTGGCCTCAAACAGCAGGGAGATCCCTGGAGCGTTGCAGTATGCGCTTTACAACATCTTTGCCACAAAAATCCCTATTGGCTATTTAGGATTCTTTTAAACATTATGTAATCTGAGGACCCAGCCTTTCTTTTCTGTATTTGCAAATGGACAAGATTTTTTTTCTCATTTGTTTAAAACGGTCCTTTCCCTTAAGCTGTAGCTTTTGGAATTCTATGATGAAGTGATAGTCTTGGCTGGCATTTTAAAAAAATCTACTTTTCATGATTGCTAGAAAAAACTTGAAATGTGTTTTCTTTTAATGGTAAGAAATAAGGAAACATGTTATTATCTTTTAAATGACAGTTATAAAACATTTTCCTTGTGATTTTTCTAGGATATGACTGAGGTTAATCTTTTTAATGTGTTACACACTAAGCAAGGTGAAGCAAAATCAGAACAGCAAAGTTATTTTTGGCATTGTTCCACAAAAAATGTTTCCAGTTCATCATTTTTTGATCACAATTTGCAAAATTGCTTTTCAGGTGAATAGCTGGTGACTTCATAAAATTTGGAAACAAAAATCTTTGTTGCTATCTTCACTGCACTGGTAAGACCATTTCCCAAAAGGATTTTAGGGTTTGGAGGGGGAAGAACTATTAAACCAACTTTTTTTGGTGTGCAGTGTTTGTTTCTGGCTTTTTATAACAAGCAGACTTTCTACCTGCCTGTTTTTTCTTTGAAACACTTTGATTGAGAAAGGTGCTATAGTTAAAAGGTGTATTTTCTTTAAATAATGAAATGTTAGATGTTCTCTTCTGTCATAAATATTCTAGGTCCTTTACACTGTGCCTAGCCTGTGCTGCAGTACATAGGAGTGCACAACAGGCATCCAACAGGCCAGGTAACAGCCATAACTTCATATTATTCCCACTCACATGAGATTTGTTAGTATTGCACCAAAGGATCACATTCTCCATCTGAAATTTGGGTTCTTTTGGTTCTTATTTTTGGTGCTTTTTAGGAAGTTTCAAAAATGATGGAGTTGTAGCACATCTGCTCAGTGATATGTCAGTGAACATACGAGTACTTTGTATTCTAACCTCATGTGAAATACCAGCTCATGTGCACTTCAAGATAATGATTGTGGCCTGAGCCCAAAACTGCCTCATACTCTTGAACACAAAATATAGTCAATAATTTCTATTGTAAGGCAAAGCTTAGGGTGTGAGAGACAGCTTTGATAGCACGACTGTAGGTCTAATCACATTGCACTCTAAATACCGGCTGTGTTTTCTTCATCTTTTGATACCTATGTAGGAGTGTAACTATTAAAATTACCACCAAGACAAAATGCTGTCGTTCATACATTTCTCCTTTGAGACCAAGAATGGGAGAACAAATTGTCTGTGTTCAGTATTAAACATAGAGCTGAATGCAGTTCTGGATTAGTACAGCTTTCAGTCCGGTGTAAGACTGTACACAGTTCTGCATAGGTTAGAATACAGTGTTCACCTGTCACTTGAGAAGAGAGATGGATTTAAGCAGGGAGCACACAAGTTCTCTGTACCACTGGGAAGGGAGCCTGGTGTGGGGAAAAGGAAATGATTTCCAGTGTGTCTTCATGTTTCTGTGATTTTCATTTTCTCCAACAGGCCGGCCACGGTCTGTGCATGACTTAGTGAGGAGATCGCTGTTCAGCTCCTGGGAATTAAACTTTCTTGCCAGACAGGAGGGGATCAACATCTCAGAGGGATTCCTCAGGTCTTGGATCCCAGATAGATTCCAGCCCTAACACACACTGAGAAGAAGGGGGAAAGGATGCTTTTGTCCTTGTCTTTATTCTGAATATTTTGACTCTTGTAAATATTTTTTTTCAAGTATAATGCATTATGTATAGCAAAAGTATATTTGACTGTCTGTTTTAGTGGACCAAATTATGTGATATTATTATGTTATATTGCCTACCTAATCTTAATCAGAAGATAATGGATTATACCTGATACCATATACTTCTAAAGTTCTGTAAACAAATATCTGCCTTATAATAATGAACTAAAAATTTTCTTTTAAGACCCAAGTGCCACTTTGGGACAATCAACAATATAACATGAATAACACCAGGCACCAGTCTCTGTTCTTTGTCAGTCTGCCAGAGCTACAAAAACTCTGTGCCTCTACAGTAACGCTGAGTTCTCAGATACCGGAAACTGAGACAAGGAGTACACAGATAAAGTTTTGCAGGTAAAGAACTTTTAGGGTTATTATTTTTAGAAGCTGTTGGTGGTTGTTATTCAAAGATTTTATTAGCAGCACTAGAATTAATTGTAGTAAAGTCAGCAAAATTCTTATATCAGCAGAAAACAGCATAAAATTGTTCAAAATAGTGGGTATTTTTGGTGGGGGACTTGCTGGCTATTGGGGAAACAAAACACATTTCTATTATGTTTTAAGTGTCATCAACTAAAACTAACAAGGCCACCTACTTCAAATTAATAAATAGTTAAAATTAATCTGTGTTCACTTGCAAAGTTGGAATGCTTTATGTCAGTTGAGACTGAGTGAAAAGAATACTGGGAAAGCATATGTATGGTCCCTAGTGTTCACCAAGCATTTTGTCATTCCCTTTAATAGGAAAGGGGAGAAATGAGAAATTCTGCCAAAAGGATCACTTTTGGAGACTTATGTTCATGTGCGAAAGGCCTGCAGTCTTTGTCTTAGGCCACTGTGGGTGGGTTAAGAGCAAGTAACTTGGACTAGTCCAATAAATTATACTGAACCACTGGAAGCCGATTAGAGGTGGAATGTATTATGTTTGCAGAAAGTGAGGAAAAGAAATTTAAGCTGAGAAAATCAAGTATGGAAAATTATTTTTTAATTTTTTTCTAACTTTTTTTTAATAGACAGTTATTATTCCTGCATCAAGATATCCTTTCTGCACCTGTTATTGGAACACTAAATCAAATTTCAGTTGTAATGGCGGTCAGTATCACTGTGTAAATAAGTATATGTAGTTACGTACTGTTGTGGATGAGCAGAATGCACCTCACTCAAAAGAGAGGCAGCAATATGTTTTATTGAGGTAAAATAATAACTTGACAGACTTCAATAAGTTTGATGGAATTGAACAAAGTTTTAACAGTGGTTTGACAAGGTTCAGTAAGTTGATGGCAAGGTTCACCTTATTAATTACTGCATGGAAGAAACATACGAAAGGAAATTGAATTAGAATGACTCATACAGAGACTGGAAATGTGAAGAGTTGAAGAGGACCCTCCCGTTGAGTCATGAGGTTCAGAGTGGACCCCCTTGCTTTCTAAACTCCTTTTTTGGAGCCTAGGTGTGGCTAGATCCAATCTTAGTCTCAGACTTGGTCAACAATTCATGTCTAATGGAATTATCCATACAATGTTTATAGTATCTGAGTAGCTACATGGATCAGTAATGCTTCATAGTATTAATTCAGCATCCTATCAGTCACTTACTGAGGATCTGTCACAGGGAAGGGATCTTTCCACCTTGAGCAGGGAAGGATCTCTTAGTCTCGGGTAAGGAATTGCTAACCTTGAGAGACATCCCTGCTCAAGGGGAGAGTCATCTGGCATGCAGGCCAGCTGCCATTCAGGGAGAGCTCAAATTGGGCCCATCCTGATTTTAATATTTATAGAGTGAGGTAGTTGGCTGCTAGTCTGTAGTATAGACAGGACAGATGGCTTCGGTTTAGCTCTGACATCTTGTTCTGTACTTTGGTTACCTTGTATTTTTGGGTTTTGAAACTACCTTTCAAAATATTTTTCAAGACACCTTCATTCCCTTGTACATGAGCCAGGGGCTTTCCAGCTCACAAGTTCACCCCAAGGACATGAGGCCTGTTGCTTCTTGGTCATCCTGAACCAAAGTATGGCTAGGAGTCAAGTGTATCCGTCACGCATGCATGTTTCTCTAAGAAGTGGTTTTTCTGAGGATCAAGGATAAGTAAAATTATGTCATTTAAAGCAAACTTTTATTTTTGTGTATTAGTAATGTAGATGACAGCTTATGTCTTCTACTCTTTTGATGAAATAGCCTTTTCAGACGGTGAACCTTTTGTGGAACAGAATGGAGTCAATTGGTAAGATGCCACCCAATTCACAATGAGAGCAGCAGGGGCAGAGTTCTGTGATTTTGTTCTGGGCAGTCTTTTGCTTGCTTGTTAATGTATCTTTAGCTGGAAATGAGATTACACTGTAACAAATGCCTGAACTAATTTTAGTTATAATTCTCCTTTAAAATACAGGATATGGTGTTTGCTTTAACTATTCCTTAGCATGTTTTTCTTAGGCAAAGTCACTGATGGGCCAGAACTTAATTTATGATTTGCTAAAACACCTCTTAATTTCCAACACTTGAATTATTTTTTTATTTATTTTTAGATACCATTTTACAAATCAGGAATATGTCAAACCTACATAGAGAAACAAGGAGCTACCGTAAGTGCTGAAAGATGTCACAGTTCTTAAGATTGCTACTCTTGTCCACAACTGCTGTTGCCAGAGATGAGTATTTTTCATAGGGCATGCAATTTGCACTACAGAAGCCAAGTTTCATGGTAAAAATGTCTGTCCTGTAGACAAAACGTCTCTTATGAATCTAGGTATAGTAAGTATACTTTGTCAGAGTCAAAAGTTTTAAGAAGTTCCTGAGCGATTTCACTAGGTTTCTCTGCTGCAGTGGGACCCTGATCTTGCTCAGGGTTGTTGGGGTTTGACCTCAAGGCAACGACAGACCTGCCCTTCGGGCCAAAGACCTGCAGCTCCCCTGCTGTTGTCACCCTCTCTGCGTGTGCCCTATAGGTTCCATAGGTGGGGGTGTTCTGAGAGCTGAACTGTCTCCCTATTCACATTTTGGGTTTATCTAGCCTATATAGGGCAGTCTCAAACAAAACAAATACGTAGAGAAGAAATGCAACCCATTAGCTTAACAGCTGATACACTTTTAGACATTATGCATATGCTTTACTATCTTCTAGTATGCAGTGTCTGTGGGGTTTATGAATGTATGTGTGGACCCACAAAAATTGCTGAGTCAAAAGACTGATTGTAATCAAAGCCAGTAGCTCTCATGATTCATTTGCCCAGCCAGATGGGTGTATTTTCTTTGTTCCAAGAGGTGTAAATGCATATCTAGATTAGTAAGACTTATACTGTTCAAATATGCTTACCTTACAAAACTGCTTTGTGTTGCTGTGTGTAACTGACCTGTCATCATTAGATTTTCCAACACCAGCAGATTACTAGTACGAAGTATATTTAATAACCATGAGCTGCAAGCAGATCCTTGCAGGATCTCATTAGAAACATCCTCTTGGAGGTGTATTAGTTAACTCTTTTTAACCCATTGTAATTAGGTTATTTTTCTTGACTAATGCTAACTGTCAACAGAAAGCTATGCAGGACAGACAAACGGTCAGGCAAGTAGTACTAACAAAGCTACATTTATCTGTTGTTCTTGTGATTGCAAGAAAATGTCTCTGGTCTTGAGTTTGACAGCAGAGTTAATATATGTAAATTTTGGATGCTGTGCCTATTGTCCAGAAAGTGGTGAGTATCTAGGAAAGTGCTCCATATAGTTCAATTCACCTTTTCCCTGAGTACATTATCAGCCCTGTGAAAAACATAAATGAATTGTAGTGCACCTTACTTTGATGACACATGAAATCTAAATGCCTACATCAAATAGAATGCTAACTTCCTCTTGTAGCTAAGTAGGTGAAAAGTAAAGATGTGTAACATATACTAGGATTTGGCTCCAAGATGCAGTAGCAGTATCTTTGATTAAATTTTGACTGAAACCTTTAAAAATACCTGTTTAATTATTAATAATGTATTTTTCTTTTCTCACTTATGTTATTAGCTGGAAGCACCACAAACAGTTAGTCCAGCCATTCTCCAAACCTGTCTCTCCTACACACTTACAGCCAGACTTGCACCCAGATGGAACAAGGCTGGTCATCTCTTGGTGCAAGGTATTTGACTCACCTGGGTCAGGGATCAAGCATTTAGTTTTCAGTTCTTTATTGTTGCATTTATTTTCCGTAATTTAATTGCCATCATTATTTCATTCATTATATTAAATTATTTCCTTCCTTTATCCTACATTTTTTTCTTTGATTGCATTTTTATTGTTCCTTTATCCAAGTTCAGTTATTCAAGTTTACAATCTCAATGGACATACTCACTTTTTCATCTTCCTCCTCATCTTTGTAAGAGATCAGATATTTCAACTGAACGCAACATACCAGATTAATAATTTCCAGACCAAATATTGTTGGACAGTAAATGTCATCTAAAAATTGGGCCTGTTTTTCAGATTCATGCTTTCTCTTGTGAAGCAAAGCAATTGTACAGATCATTCCAAATATACCTTGAGAAAAGCGTATATGTTATTCTCTTATTTCCAGCCACAATATTAACAGTATCTTGGGATTAGTATCTTCAAAGTATATAGCTCAATTTATTCAGGAATAGCAGCTGGAAGTAGAGGGCTAATCTGGTTTCAGTGAAAGACACTGACTAACAGCAATGTGACCCTGGTACATGCAGCTTGTCTAATCATGTATGTTGCTAAAGCTGGGCAAAACTGATGATAGAGGGTAAAATATGTAGTAATACTATACTGATTTGCTTTTGAACTTGAGAAATTTATTAACTGTTAGTCAATTAAAAATAGTTCTATGTAAAAATTCCTTACTGGGAGGAAAAAAAAAAGGTATAAATTGCTGTCCACTAATATACTTTCATATATCTTTCTTTTTTATATAAGATGATAATGAATCAGTGAAAAGTTAATTAATAGATGGGATTTTCTCTCCTTAGAAAGGACAAAGCTTTCAGCATTCATGACACACACAAACAAAACTGTGTGATTTCTCCTGTTTTTTTTTTTTTTCATAAAGACATTAGGCATATGGTTTAGAAAATAATGTCTGTCTCTTTTATTTATTAAGGAAAAGATTTTTTGTCTCATTCAGGAAGGCAAAATGCTGTTGGTAAGTACAATATTCTGTTATGGTAAACTTGTGAGAACAAGGTATAGTTAGTGATGTGCTTTCATATTGCCATGATCTTGGTATTGCCAACACAGTGCCTTTTCATTTTTCAATCTGAAAGAACCTCAGTCAAAACACACTTGATGGCAGATCATGCTCTGTATGTAATAGTTGCCAGCTCAACTACACCTTTGAAAAATTACCCACAAGAAAGGTAATTTTTCTACTATTAATCTACAGCTACAGAATGAAATTTACCATTTAAAAGTTATGATTATCACAATTAAATGCACTTGCCTCGAATTGTGAGTCTTGCAAGTGATGTGAAAGTTCCATAATAATAGATAGGAAATGAGCTAAAGTGACTGTCCTGTATGTATGTCATGGTTTAACCCCATACGCAGCTGCTTGCTCACCCTTCCCTCCTCAAGGGGCTGAGGAGGAGAATGGAAAAAAACTTCATGGGCTGAGATAAAGACAGTTTAATAGGATAACAAAGGACGTTATATGGTAGGGAATATCCCTTTGGCCAGTCTGGTTCAGCTGTCCTGGCTGTGCTCTCCCAGCTTCTTGTGCACCTGGCAGGGTGTGGGAAGTTGTACAACTACAACTTCAGCATGCATCACCTCCTCTTCTGGCAACATTCTGAATTCTTTGCCTTCTGGTCAGTCCGTGATCATTTCCAAAATTCCTGGGTGACTGGGGTTTCCTATTCAAGTCTGCTGTGTGATCAGCGTGACCCACTTACTCCATGTAGCATCAGTTGCCTGATATGTAGAGGGGGCCTTCATTTTGCACATCCAGCCCAGCAGCAGCAGTCAGGGTGCCAGGAGGAGCTGTGCTTCAGTACCAACCACTTCCAAAGCATCTTAAACCCCTTCACATGCTGCCAATATCTCATTTTCAGTTAGAGTATAGCAGGCCTCGGATCCTCTGTACCCCTAACTCCAGAACCCCTTGAGTCTCCCCTGGTGCTTTCTGCCAGAGACACCAGGTAGGGCCATTCTCCCCGGCTGCAGTGTAGAGCACATTTCTTACATCTGGTCCCGCCTGGACTGGCCAAAGGGCTACTGCACAAACTATTTCCTTTTTAGTTTGTTCAAAGGTTTGTCATTGCTTATGGCCCCATTTGAAATTGTTCTTCTGGGTCACTTGATAAAGAGGGCTTACAATCAGACTGTAATTCGGAATATGCATCCTCTAAAATCCCACAACACCTAAGAAAGCTTGTGTTTCCTTTTTGCTGGTTGGTGGAGACATAGCTATTATTTTGTTGACTTCATCCATTGGGATCTGATGGTATCCATCTTGCCATTTTATTCCTATAACTGGATCTGCTGTGCAGGTCCCTTGACCTTACTTTGTTTTGTGGTGAAACCAGCTTTCGGAAGGATTTGGATTATTTTCTTCTCTTTCTCAAAAACTTCTGCTGCTTTGTTGCCCCATATGATGATGTCATCAATTTATTGCAGATGTTCTGGAGCCTCACCCTGTTCCATTGCAGTCTGGATCAGTCCATGACAAATGGTGGGGCTGTGTTTCCACCCCTGGGGAAGTCAATTCCAGGTGTACTGGATGCCCCTCCAAGTGAAGGCAAACTGTGGCCTGCACTCTACCACCAAAGGGTCCATTGGACTTCATCTGGATCTATGGGTAATTGCCCATTGTCCCAGGCATAATAAACCATCTCCCACATGGCTAATTCCCTCAGGTATTGGATACCTCTCTCCATGGTGCTCCACTTGCCTGGGTGACATAGAACATCTTCACTGAAGGGATACATTTCCCTCATGCCTGACGAGTTGCCTCTGGAGGCTAAGGGCATGTGTCCCTTTCCCAATCACCTTGTCAATGCCCCCTTCCCTGGACAGGGATCCCAGCTGCTTGGCCTCCCCACCCTCTGATTCCAGGCTACTGGCCCCATTATCCCAGCATTGGAGTAGCCAGGTGACAAGTTGCTTGGCAACAACTAAACACATCAGTGTGTTATCAACATTATTCTCATACTAAATCCAAACCACAGCACTATACCAGCTACTAGAAAGAAAATTAACTCTGTATCTCAGCTGAAATCAGGACAGTGTACTATGTTTGCTGTTCACAAAAGTTAAGTCACGAAACATGCTGCTTAAATTAAACATGCTGCATCCAAAAATTAGAAAGTAATATTTTTATTGCAGTATAAAAGTTAAATATTACATTTGGGGATATTGGTGCCTAAATTTGCAATAGGGACATATGTTGAGGAACATAATACATTCAGTCCCTGTGCTACATCTTGCTCAGAGCTGGTGGACAACAAGTTCAGCGTGAGCCAGCAGTGTGCCCTTGTGGCCAAGAAGGCTAATGGTATCCTGGGGTGCATTAAGAAGAGTGTGGCCAGCAGGTCAAGAGAGGTTATGCTCCCCCTCTACGCTGCCCTGCTGAAGCCACATCTGGAGTTCTGTGTCCAGTTCTGGGCTCCCCAGCTCAAGACAGACAGGGAACTACTGGAGAGAGTCCAGCGGAGGGCTATGAGGATGATGAGGGGACTGAAGCATCTCTCGTATGAGGAAAGGCTGAGAGAGCTGGGTCTGTTTAGCCTGGAGAAGAGAAAACTGAGAGGGGATCTCATCAGTGCTTATAAATATCTAAAGGGCAGGTGACAAGAGGATGGAGCCAGACTCTTTTCAGTGGTGCCCAGCAACACGACAAGGTGTTAAGGGCACAAACTAGAACACAGGAAGTTCCACCTGAATATGAGAAAAAAATTCTTTCCTTTGAGGGTGACCGAGCACTGGAACAGGCTGCCCAGGGAGGTTGTGGAGTCTCCTTCTCTGGAGATATTCAAAACACGCCTGGATGCAATCCTGTGCAACCTGCTCTAGGTGAACCTGCTTTAGCAGAGGGGTTAGACAAGATGATCTCCAGAGGTCCCTTCCAACCCCTACCATTCTGTGATTCTGTGATGATTTTAATTTTTCACAGTTAAAATGCAATTATTTTTAATTTCCATGCTGAGGAAGTCTAGCCTTTTGATTTTCAAACACAGCATTTTGACTAATGATTACTTTAAATAAACATTTGGTTCTGTCTAACAGATGAACTGTAGTTCAAAACAGGGTTTTGTGCTTCATTTTTATTTTAGTTATAGACCTCAATGTATCAGAGAGACAGCTTTGCATCAGTGTGGAGGCTTACTCAATTCGGTTGCCACCCCCTGAGGTATAAAACAGTTACATTTTCTATGACTGTCTTTGTCTTATTAATCTTCATCTTCTTTTCTGTTAGGTGACTTGCAATTAGCATTAGAAGTGCTTATTTATGATTGCATTAAGACAGTAATCATATTCATTGACTATCCGTATCTAAGTGTATAACATCCATGTTATATCTATATTGATGCATTTTAGCAAGCATTGTAAAATTGAGATTCTAGACTAATTAAGAGACCTTTCAAAATGCTAATAGAATATAGTAGTGAAGTGTCTTTATGATTCTAGATTTCCTTCTAGCAGTGCTTTCTAGAAGGCATACACTGTCTCACTGTAATAAACAGTTTTGAGTAACATCTTAAAAGTGACGCTACAGGTAAGTTGTCAGCACTATGTCTGAAGTGCCTGTATATAATTATTCTGGAATCTGCTTCATTTTCTATGCATCTTCCAAAATACTGGAGCAGCCTAGACTGTGCTGCTCATAAGCATAATTAATAAATTGTTTATGAAATCATGATTGAGGTTGAAAAATTACCATCTTTTGTGACAGTCATGTCACCTTTGTTGAACATGTCCATACAGGGGCATATTTGTCAGGCTTGCTGGTTTCTTCCAAAATAAGTATTTCTGATCCAAACTCTTCTTTCTTAGAATAGAAGAATAGGATTTCTTCTATGACCTACGACAGCATAAACATTAAAGCTATCTATAGGAATCCATTTCCAGAATGACACAAAGCAATGATGGAAGCGATTATGATATGGCTTCTTTATCAGTTTGATCATTTCAATACTTTCATAAACAGAAATGGCCACATTTTCTTATCAGTGAATAAATGCAAACCCTGGTAGACCATAGAGAGAGAAAATGTTTCTCAAATCTTAGTGTTTCATTGGCCCCTACAGCCAAATATTTTCTCATTGTGAAAATGTGCACTGTTTTGACTTCTCACAGGGTGAAACTATATGTCCCATTAATTCTGTTGCTTGGATCTTTGCACTTGATTAGGCATATGCAGTTACTAGACTGTCAAACACGGGTTTCTGATTTCAACCTTAAAAAATGTGAATGGAAGTGAGACAGTTCTTAGTTGGAGAAACTCCTTCTGTACTCTGACTTATTAAAGCACTTCAAATAAAGTTTTAAACCTTGTACTTGCATAACTTTTGGAAGTGTAGGCTCTAACATAAAATAGTGTGCAATTTAATAATGGAAATATCTTCTGAAATAATCAGTGAGAGCCGATAAAAGAATAATAATATATAAGCTTCAGTGTATTGTGATACACAATTATTTTTGAAAATTTTAATTTTGTACTGCTGTAGAAATATTTGCAAATAACTTTTTTTTTCTGTTTTAAGCTGGGAGATTTTGATATTTTGCCAAACACCTTACAGCTGTTTGACAGCAATGAAAACACAGTTATTCACCAGCATTCCATATTAAGTAACTGGTGCTATGTTTTGCCAAGGTAGGAGTCTGTTTACATTTCAGCAGAAACAAACATTTCCTGGAATGTTTGCCATACAAACTGTGAATTTGTTACTAGTGATAAGAATACTTCTTTTTTACATTCAGGAATCTTTCTTTTTTTACTTTTATGGAAAACTCAATGTTATGGAAAATGAAAATCAGTGAATCATAAATGACACATTTAAATATTATTTCAATTTTTGTAATCTCTCTGCTACTTCTGTGATATGCAAAGGAATTAATTTTCTCAAATATAATTGTAGCAGAAAGTGTCAATTTAAAGAAAAAACTTATTTACCACAAACTATGTCTATTTTCACCCGTGAGTTTCATCATAAAAATATGAGAAGTAAGGATATATTTGCTTTTGTTCTACATTCACTGGTAGTATTACAGACAAGAGAAATTAGACTTGTGGGTGCCAAGTTCTTTTCCATAATTCAGGAAATACTGCTATTGTTCTGTCATGAACTTATGAGCTAAAGGTATTAGTCCTCAGAACATAAAAATAATCCATAAATACTTTCAATGCCAAAAATAAGATTTATTTTTTTTTCCCAAAAGTCCAGTATATTTTCAGCTGAGTTTTATGACACTCTGTCTAAGCATCCCTTCTTAACCTTTGCACAGCATGAAAATGGGTCAGATCATAAACATCAGCCACATAATTCCTCCAGAATCTCCTTTCCGTTCATATGAAGAATTTCAGATGCACTGGAAGAATCTGGTAAGAAACGATATACACTGCTTTCATTTTTCTCTCCTTTTTTTGTACCTATTGAGTTTGTATTTGTAATACATATCTGTGGGGTTTTGTTTGTTGTTGGTTTTTTTTTTTTAAAGTATGGATATATTCTTCCAGCGGATCTTGGAGAGACAAAAACATACTTCAGTGTTTACTTCAAACCAGTAGGAGAAAGATTCTTTACATATCCTTTCAGAATATTTGTGTTACATTTCCTCTACTACACTTCTAGCAAAGATCTAAATCTTCATTTTTGAATGCGCCACATTTTCTTCTTCCATAATTTCATAGAATGGTTTGGGTTGGAAGGGACCTTAAAGATCATCTAGTTCCAACCCCCCTGCTGCCATGGGCAGGGACACCCTCCACTAGACCAGGTTGCCCAAAGCCCCATCCAGCCTGGCCTTGAACACTTCCAGGGAGGGGGCATCCACAGCTTCTCTGGGCAACCTGTTCCAGTGCCTCACCACCCTCACAGTAAAGAATTTCTTTCTAACATCTAATCTAAATCGACCCTCCTTCAGCTTAAGGCCATTACCCCTGGTCCTGTCACTACACTCCCTGATAAACAGTCCCTCTCCATCTTTCCTGTAGGCCCCTTCAGGTACTGGTGAGCCGCAATTAGATCTCCTTGGAGCCTTCTCTTCTCCAGGCTGAACAACCCCAACTCTCTCAGCCTGTCCTCATAGGAGAGGTGCTCCAGCCCTCTGATCAGCTTCGTGGCCCTCCTCCCTTTCATAGAAGACAGTGGAGAATTGTTTCACTAGACAAATTGGAAAAAAATATTTAGTCTTGTCTCTTTGTCCTAGTACTGAATAATAGTAAGTCATATAGAATAGTTTGCTTCACAGTTTCTGTAAACATGAATGCCACTCTAAATGGTAATGTAAAAGGAAGAGTTAAATTCCTGTAAAAATGTGGCCAACAAAGATTTATTTTAAAGAGAATTTTCTTGCTAGGAAAGACTACACTAAGGATTACTTATATTGAGTAATCTTTGCTATAGTAGGCTAGTATGGTATAATAATTTTGAAGGCCTGTAACTTTATACTTCAGTCCCTTAAGAAAGTAAGTGCTTGTGTTCACCTTTTTGAAAAAGCTTTAGATATGTTCATGCTTTCTTCTGAATGAAGATAATTCATAATTACAGAAATGTAAAGAAACTTGTTATGTGTCCCTGAACACTTATTCAGGTACCCTTTAAGTTGCATTCGAAGTCAACCAGTGCAGTATTTCCCTAGAACAGATTCAGAAAGTGTGTTGAACTCTTTTCTTTCTGACATGAAGCGTGATCTTTCACATCTATGTGGGTTTCCAGTAAAGATGACAAGTAAAGCACTTTATGCTACACAGGAACTCTCCAGGGCTCCGGTGCATGTAAGGTTTTTGTATAAACATATTAATGGCATGTACTTTGTTCATGGTATGAAGTGGTCTTTATGATATTCAGAACATAGAGCATAAAATTATGCTTTTCACAACAAATTATCAATCATGTAACTTTTATTTAAATGTGTAATTAAATACTATATTGCTATTTGCCATTGTTATGTTGTTGTTCATATCACAAATACATTAAAAATTGAACTTAGTTAGTTGCTATCAATATTCGCAATTCTATAGACTCTATTTTACAGTGGGATATCCAGAACTTTATCACACCTCTTCCATAATAATAATACTACTACAACAGCAATAATAATAATAATAATAATAATTATTATTATTATTATTATGACTACAATTTATTTTTAAAAAAAACCAAACCAAGACAAATATAAAGTTCTGTGGACTTAGGCATTTAAAAACACTCAAGCTGTAAGATTTACTCCATGGCTGGTGATGGAAAGGATGCAAGCAATCAAAACTACTTTAATTTGAGGTTGTGACAAAGACTGAGACCCAAATTTCTTTGGTAGTAGTGTTTGAAAGAAGAAATGAAGTAATTAATTCTGAACAAAGAATAGTGACAGAAACTGTAGAGATTCTAAAATACTGTAATCCTCTTTCAGAACACAGTTCCTGTTTATGTCTCTTCAGTGATCAAAGCTAGAATGGCTCCTCTTTGTCATCAGCAGTTTTCATAGACATCCAAACTGTCTTTTGCTCAGAATACAGATGCCCTTAGAAGTCTTAAGAGACGAGGAGCTCTGTCAGTCAAAATCTCTGCAGACTCCCTCAGAAGGGGTAGGCATTACCCAGTTGGAAAGCACTAAAGCAAGATAATGACTGTAATTTAAGTCTTTCCTTCTGAGAAATATGATATTCCAGCATAGTTTATAAACAAAGAACTGAGGGGAGGAGAAAAAAAATATCTTAATTTATAGTGACAGCAAAATATTGTTTGAAAATACAGTTTATTCTTATTCAAAACAGGAAAATGTATGGTTGTATATTGTGATATATATTAGATAGATATTCTATAGTGATGCATTAGGTGGCACTATCAGTTTTTAAATCCAGTTCATTCGATTTAGCAACTATTGTTGTATTGCAGGAGATAAAATCTAAGCATATGAAATTGACTGGTGAGATGATGGTTTGTGGAGTATCTCTAATGGAGGCTCCTCCAAGAAAACAGAGTTTGCCTAGAATTTCTTCACCATGCAGTATGGAAAACAGCCACTGGATGGAGCATTTGATCAAAAAGCCAGAATCACACACTTTTTTGAGTATCTGTAAGGGTACAGAGAAGGTTAACATTGAAGCAACAGAGAAATCAATGAGTAATAGGCAAATACCAGGAGTACCAGAGTTACCAGTTGTGAAATCGTTGGGAATGCCTGTAAATTCAGCTTTTGAACTCCCACACAAAAAAGTCAGCAAAATTATACCAATTTTCAAAGGAAAGTTGATGCAAATGAATGGAAAGACTACAAATCAAATGGATGGGAAGAAAAGAGAAAATGCTGAAAGACGTTCACCAATAAAAATTATGGGTGTTTCATCTTCTATGCTGACTATGTGTAAGTCCAGAATGACTCAAGTTTACAAACCTGTTCAAAATACGCCAGTCAAATATCCTACTCATAGCAGCATACTTCAGGTAATGAACGCAAAAACATATGCAAAACATGGTATACCTGTATTTCAATGGGGAACAGAGTCTGGTGGACAGATAACTAATGCTGATTTTTCGAATAACTCAGCTTCAGGTGGGAATTCAAGTGAAGTCAATCACAAAAAGGCAAATTCTCCTTCATTTCTTAAGAATGTTGGGTCAGTGCTTCAGAAGTCAAACATCAATCTGGGTCTGAATACATATGCATCTCCTATTTCCAGTGCAAGAAGGGGAAAAAAGTTTGCAAGTCAAAATACCATGCAAGTTCTTGAGAAACACCATCAGTCAGAGAAAGTACATTTGCAGATTTGTAAATTAGACAATGAAATGACAAAATCCAGTTTATCACAGCAACAAACAAACAGATCAAATGAAGGAGCAGGGTTAAATATTCATGAATCTGTCTTAAATGATACAGCGTGCATCGCCAAAAATGAAGGAAATAAAGCAGCATGTCATTCTAAGGACTATATTGCTAAGAAAACCAGTCATCATTCCAAGTCTAACTTTGAACAGGTACAGTAAATAACAGGTCTCATTCTCACTGGTTCTCACAGATTCAGTATATTCTAAAACAGCTTTAAGCAATAAAGAGCATGACTTTTATCATGTTTTACCATCATTCTCAATATAGTTTTCTAAAATTTCTACCGTATAAGTTAATGTTTTCAGTCACTGCTGCTTTTTTTTCTGAAAGGGAAGATGATTTACTGTATTGTCTGAGATACGCACTTTTTTTATTTGGGACTTTTAAGGTGGTATAATTAGTTTTCCTTTCTTTAAGACAGTTTATCAGTTTATCAAAATTTGTGTGAGGTTAACATGGTGAAATTTTTGGTGTTCAGTCTATCTTCAGATTAAACCGTATTAATGAACAGCTCCTGGAAGGAATCTCAAACCTCATCAATTGTGTAATACTAACTGCAGTGTGTGTTTGCTGTTAGGCAAACATGGAAATTATGCAAAGACAAGTTTAATTACAATTTCACTAAAAGCACAAGTTGCAACAGGAAAAATTCCTACTGGACATAGGAAAAAAAAAAACTCTTCAGAGTGAGAGTGGTTAAGTACCGGAACAAGTTGAACAGACAGGTTGTAGAGTTGTTATCCTTTTAGAGTCTCCCAACTTGACTGGAAGAGGCCCAAAACAATGAGATCTAACTTTGAAGTTAGCTCTGTTTTGAGTAAAAGTTATGATTAGATGACCACTGGAGGTACTTTACAACCTAATTTTTGTATGATTCTGTCTGCATTTCAATAAAATAAATAGATGAGCTCATTTCAGTGCAGTTTTTATGAGGATGATATCCCAGATTGGGCACATGGATGAACTATGTTGTGCTTATCACTTTTTTCACCCATAAAATGTAATTTGGTAGGTTATTTCAACTTTGTGTTATGAGGACACCTTTTGAAAAAGTAGGTCATTTTAACAAGTAGAAAAATACTGTGGGGTTTTTTGCTAATGAAGGTATAAACTTCTATACTTTAAGACAATTACAGGAAAGGAGTATCTGACATGTGAAACACTGACCTCAAAACTGACTTCCTCAGTCAAGGAATGCAACACGGAAGCATCTGTAAAGAAAGGTTGTGCCAGAAAGCAACAGGTAAAAAACCCACACACGTACACCCCTTAATCCAGTCTACAATGATCTGAATGAAGAGTTAAAAAGGAATGTTTGGGGTTTTTTTTCATTTTAGCATGTTCTACTTAAAATGGGGAAACCAACGAATCTTATGAGACCGCTCTGGATAAAATTAACCTCAACCAGGATAAAATTAACCCCAACCATTGGTTATGTTACTGTTACTTCAAGCAGGCATTTAAAATGTTCTCTCCTGCAGAGATACTACTAAAATGAAAACATTTAATGGTGTTACTTAATATAAATATGTTTCTGAAGCAGGTTTTCTGATTCTGCAGAAAACAGTTTTGTCCTGCCCAATATAACTACTGGCGTTCTCAATGGCTCTCTAAGTGTCTGATCTTAAGTGCTTGAATTCAGCAATGTTCTGTAGAAATGAGTTCCAGAAGGCTATCTGTAGTTCATTCTGAGTTTTTAAAAGTTATATTATCTTAATTACTTAATACATTTATTATTATATTACTAGATGGGGTCAGCAGCAGCAATTAGATAAGGTCCTAATATGATTTTATATATATATATACACACACACACTTTTTCCTCTGGATGCTGCTCTATTGATAGTAGTGTGTACTTTTAAATTCCTCTTCAAAATATTTTTTCATGATTCTTAAATATTGCTTTTACCTACCATTGGGCTACACTTCTGTTTCTAAATATCAGTTCTTTAAAACTCAGTTGTCTCTTCCATCTCCACATTCTCTATGTTTTTACTATCCAGAAATTAGTCCTGTTAGAAGGAACAGGTCCCAAGTCTCCAATGCTCAGTACAATTGTATTTTCTTACACAGATATGCATGTATTCTTTCTGCTAATAGCCAACTGAAAATACTGTGCAGTAACTCTACAGAATAAACCAGGAGGAAACGTTACATGCACTTAACTCCCTTTTCACCCAGGGTCCCTTGCCTTTTGTGTTTCATTTCAAGCATGACCATTTGAGGTCTCATTACCCATGCTTGGTCTGAAGTGCCTTTGCCTAGTCACATGTTGCAATCCATAAACTTACCTTGTCAACATAGTCATTAACTGTTGACTAAGAACTTAAGAGAGTATGTATCCATATTTCAGATTCTTCCGCTTAATTTGCATTTGTTAACATTAAAGTTTACCTGTCGTCTTTTTGTTTTGTTATGCTTTTAAAGCCAAATACAAGACAATTCTGTAACTTTTAATGGTAATTAAAAGAGCACAGTCTGTGCTATCCGTGCAGTTCAGACAGGGCCAGCAGAACAGCCTCAGGGGCCTGCTTCAGGAACACGCTCGTACCAGAGAGCTCAGGCTGTAGCAGGGAGGAGAGGAGTTGGTGTGGGAAACGCCAGCCCAGCTGCTCTGAGCTGGCCCCATCCAACAGCAGCTGGGAAGGGCCCTTCCAAGGGCCACAACTGAGACACTAGTTACAGGCCCAGCCCTGCAATGCTGCAGCAGTAGAGTCAGTCTCACAAAGAAAAGAAAAATAGCAACTAAAAATAACTGTGGTTATAAGAATAACAGCCCCAGGGGTCTGAGTACTGAAAGGAGACTTCCATCATAATACAGATTAAGTGCTGAAGTCCTTTGCCTGCCACTTGGAATGATTCAGCCACACCAGGGCTTGTGAGTATGGAGCTAGCTCAACAGCTTGGGCAGACTGGACAAGCAGAGAGCTTGTAGCTGGTCTGGCAGCACTGCTGGGATGGGGAAGGGGCACTGTCCTGTCCTAGTGAGGGGTCACAAGTGCCCCACGCCATTCCGCTCACTCCAGACAGGGTACCATGTGCGTAGCATGGGTACCAGCCTGAGCCCTGCAAGCTGCTTTGGGGAAGTGGCAGGAGATGGTAAGTTCTCATCTGTCTCCCTGCCACACTGCCAGTGCAGACTGAGCTGGAGTCTCAGCAATAGGAGAGGGACTTGTCTATTAACTGGGGTAGGGACGGACTCTCCAGTGCTCATTAGTCTGATTCCTCCTCTCTCCAGATTAAAATACAATGGTGCTGACTCGGGATGGTGCTAAACACTTCCCTGAAGAGTAAGTCTTTGTCATTATCTCAAGTTTGGACGCCAAAAATGATCAGTTGGTTTTGGAAGTCTTGGCTGCCAGCATGTAAAAGGGTATTTTCAAAAAGCTCCATTTTTAGTTATTTACCCACTGTACATACAAAACATGCTTAAAACTATATTTACATTGGAAAATAAAAACTTATTAATTACTTCTCATATCATTTAACTAAACATTTCACTCAGAAACAACTTTTTAGTTGAGCTGATAGCTTAGTATTTCTGCTTTGTTTGCTTTACTCTTTTTTGCCTTTTTTAAATTTGTTTTTTGTTTTGTTTTGTTTTGTTACCAGAAAGAAGGTTATTTGAAGTTAAAGAAAGCCAAAAGAAGTAAGCCTTCTGTTTAGGATGTTCTGGAGTACTGAAAGAAAACTTTGGGTATGCCCATTACAAATTTTAAATATTTTTCTTTATTAAAATAATATCACATGTCTATAATAGTTTCTGTTCTCTTGGATCATGATAATGATATCAGATGTCTCCAAATAAATCACTTTACTAAACAAATGGCTTATAGAGGAAAATAATGAGGTAACAGAAGCTAAGATTCTTGGTTTTATAGGACACTAGCTTTGGGGTTTTTCTGTGAAACAAGCAACATTAAATATAAAGGCATCTTTTACTTAGTGGAACTTAGAATTTGGCTTAAATTTGTATTTTGATTGGCTTATTTTCTTTCAGACTAAAATAAACCTGTTTTTTGTGCTGCTGAGTTTCATTTGAATTTGAGCTGAAGTTAAAAACATAAACCATTAAAGTGACGTTATGAATATTATTTAATACCATTACATGAAATGGTAAAAAGCTTAATGCTTTTGTGGTCCTAAGATCTAATCCAAGGACAAAATTGTCTGTCGTACAAAATGAATAAATTTAGTTTTGTCACCAGATATTTCAACCCATGTTGTGGGTGGTTGTCAATAATAGTCTTGCAGGATAGAACAAGCTTTTCGTTTGAATATTCCTTTGAATATTAAGGATGCATATGGCATATGAGACCCACCAGATTTATTGACCTAATGCCTATCACAAATTATCAGTAGTAAAACATGCAGCAAGGAGTAGCCTATGCAGTTAACTGTTTCAGAGATAAATAAAAGTATATTTATTCAAAAGAAAATATTGATATAAGCAAGATGTTCACACAGATACAACAGCACAAAAATGTGTATTATACAAAACAAATAGAAAACCATAGCAATAAAGAAGCAAAATAGAAACTCTGCATCTTTTAATCTGACTTTTGGCTCCAACATAAGCGGTAACAAGTAGCCAAATGTGCATTTTATCTCAGAGATGCACTTTATGTCCTTCCTGTCTTTGCATGGATAAATTTCCTCCAGTGAACACATATATCAGTTGTCTGCATTCCCTAAAGAAAGTTCATTGTATGGGTGGAAGCTTTCCATACAGGACCTTGATATTCCAGTGTTCAGCATATCCAGTTCCTGGGTCTAGCATTTCTTCTCTCCTGTTTCAAGCCAGGCAGTTCAGGCATGGTCTTTCTTCAGTGGTGATCTGTTTTAGCGATTCAGTTCACTGAGGACTGATGAACAAAAATGGTGTCTCTGAGAATGGGCAGAACTTTTTTTACTTAAAAAAATCTGACCTTTTTTTCTTATTTATGAGTTAGATGCCACAGGATCAAGTTGATCATGGTAGGCGATGCTTAAACCCTGGAGAGGAAACAGTGCCTTCCATAAAGGGTTTAAAATATGCGTTCTAAGAATCCCATCGGTATGGGTTCTTCATTGGTGTTGATGACCTAAAAAAAAAACTAAGGCTAAAATAACTTCTGCTATTGGATCCGTGCCCACAATTTTGATTCTGAAAAGCTTTGCTCTGAATTTCTTCATTATGTGTTATTACTCATGCATTCAGAGTGCATGTTTTCATTTGAACACTTGAGAATTACTTGTAAGTTTTCAAATTTACTGTGTGGCAAGATTTATGGGTGAGGAGTTCTTAGAATGGAATTCAATGATGTAGTCAACAGGAAGGACTTGGATCTATAATTCATGACAATAAAAACATTTTTTTGCAATTATCTTGCAAAAAGGGTCAGTTTTTATGACTAAAATGTGCCAAGTTGCACAGACTCTTAACTTGTCCAGGAAATCACAGCATAATCCTAATTTTCCTCTTTGTTTTCCTGGTGAAAATAGAGGGTATGTTATGTTAATAAAATCAAGGACATGAAGCAACGTGGGAGAAGTATTTAACATTTGAAGAAGTTGTACATTTGGTCCTGAACTAAATCATTCTCATTAATTCTGTTTTTAATCATACGTAGACAATCCCCCACTCTCTGGGGAAGGACTCGGGTTTTTCTTTGGCATAAAAGGAGTAGTTAGATATTAAGCATGAGTTTGAGATATGCCCCCTGCCCTGCCCCTATATTTAGGGGTCAGGACTATGCTGCGTACATAGTTCTTTTTCAAGGCCATGCAGATTGGGGCAGTGGAACCTCTGAGGATGCTGAGGTGCCCAGCCCATGGGGTGGGGGCCAGGATATCTGGTGCTGAGTGAGCTCTGCAGAGTCTGTTGGGTATGTCTATTAGATTTCCATTGAATTTAATAGGAGTTTTGACATCTAACACATATGTATACGGCTAAATGTAGCTGTTCTAAAGCTGGAGCTCAAAACCATCTCAGGAGTCAGACTTGAATAGTTATTCAGGTAGACTTCTTATAGTTTTAATAAAGACCTGCATGATTAGAGTTTTCAAAACAGGTTTATAGAACCTTTTTAAGCTATTTTATATTTGCTATCAAATAGAAAAAAGTCTGAAGTTTATTATTCCATGCTTAGTCTTTTATTAATGAAAGTCAATCTATCATTTTTCAAGGTCAAAAACTACTGTGAAAGGGAAGTTTGGCTTCTAAGACTAATCAAAAGAGCAGAGCTTCTAAAGGACAGTATGCACTAGTACAGAAAAATATTTAAAAGAGGGATTTGCATCATTACAAACACTGGTGCTAGAACAGACATATTCAAAATAGCAGCGCTGAAATTCCCAAGCCTTTTGCACTGTTCTGCAGAACTCTTCCTGTTGCTCTGCTCCTGTGTTGGTCATATGATACTGAACTTTGGTTTTAGTCACCAAATTTCATTTAGCAAATGAGAAGCTACAAATTCATCGCATATAGTAATAATAGTATTATTTTACAAAAAAGTAATTGCTGCCATTACTGTAAGGATATTGTATGAACACAAGATGAAGGCAGGACATCTACACAACTGGAATTAAGTAAAAATTCTCAGCAGTTTCGTATATAAGGGCTGGAGATCTATTGGACTGTTTCTTCTACAAGGTGGATTGCCCAAGCCAACATGTAGGAATTTCATAGAATCCTAGAATCCTAGAATGGTTTGGGTTGGAAGGGACCTCAAAGATCTTCTAGATCCAACCTAGCTTGAACACTTCCAGGGAGGGGGCAGCCGCAGCTTCTCTGGGCAACCTGTTCCAGTGCCTCACCACCCTCATTTCTTTTCTAATTAGAAGGCTATGGTACAGAAATTCCAACAAAGCCATCTTTGAGATGATTTCTTGATGTGAAATATTAGGCTAAAGTAATACCTTTTAAGATATCATATAAATATAATAGCTTGAGCTGGCTTTATGAAGAAACAGTTTTTAACTTAAATTTGAAAATATTTGCATGGAAATTTTATGTAGTGAAAATATTTGGGTTTTCATTGAAAAAAGATTCTGAAAATATTTAGTCTTTCAATGGAAAAGCAACTTCTTTTATGATGGGGGAAAATTAATTTCCTAATCAAATCTAGTATCAGAAACAACCTTTGGACATTAGTAGGTTGTTGGTACCTAAATACTTGAGACATACTCCAAAACATAGATGCTATCATAACATTAGTGGTATTATCCTGTGCATTTTTCATTGTTGCGGGATTGTTCCAGGTTAGGGGTAATCTAATTTCCTGCATCGTTCAAAATGCTAAAGAAGAGTTTCCTAAGCTTCTGTCTGTTACTTTCTTGTAGACTTAAGAATGTGGTTTGGCTACCTGATCTTAGCTGGTTAAGAAGGTGTGAATAGACTCCTGAAATGGAGTTTCCTTCACCCAGCACCACAACTGACTGTCATGTTTTGAGGGATTTAGATTTAAAAACGCACACCTAAGAGGAAGGATAAAGCTGTGCATAGGACCATCGATTTCTCAAGGAGAGAATTCTTTCTTGTTCTGCATAAAAATGCGAACATTTAACTTAAAAGCCCTAAACTTTATAAACAGAATGCAAATACAAATGTGGAAATGCATCAACTTTTATTTGCAAATTAACCCTACAGTTCTGAGTTGTTTTTTGGTTTCTTTTGTGATCTAAACTTTTTCTATTCTTTCCTCCATTCAGGTTCCCAACAGTGTATTAACATACTTGAGGATCTCTGAGCTGTGTTTATTTCACATCATTGGTACCTGTTTCTGGATGAAAACCTCAGAGTTGAATACATACGGTCAAGTGAATCCACATATCAACAACTTCTCCAGACAGTTTAGGTTAATAAACCTCAAATGAATTAAAAAATTTAACTAACAGCTTAGAGTTTTTGAATCACATTGTCTGTCCTGGTACTTGCTTACACACTTAATCACTCTTCCAAGATATTTTGAAGTTTCAAGTCTGTCTTTCTATGATATATTTAATTCTTTGCTACAGTGTCTGGGTCTCTTTGTTTCATCAGCAAAGCATTCCTAAATAACTTCTTGTCAAGTCAAATGGTTAGGAAATAAACAGTACAGTTTTTCTTAGGGGAATAATCTGAAGGCTGGATTGAATTCCAGCTTCTTTAATTCTTGCTATAATTTTAAATGAATTTCCGTTTTCAGAAATGAAACTGCTATGTAAAAGATTTCTTTAAGTCTAATTGATAACACCATTCTTCAGTAATTCATGCATAATATGTATAGTTGCCCTTTGAGTAATTTTATCAGAATAAATGTATCTTCAATGATCTACTTGAAGGTGTAGTTACACATATATAAATATATATGATTGTTGCCCCGTAGTTGCTGGTTTTAAGTGAATATTATTGTATGACCTGGAAAATGAGAATCAAATGTCACAACACTAGCTCCTAAACTCAAATGATATACAACTGTAGTTTAACACTTGCTTTGGATATACATTTGCAAAAGCTTTTTCCTAAAGGAATTGGTACAATGGAACTTTATGCACTTTATGAAAACCTTTTTAGGTTTATATTGCCATAGTTGTATTTTTATTTACCTCATTTTTCAAAGTAGGCTTTTGCTCTACTACAATGACAACTTCTGTTTTGTTTTGTTGTGTTTTGTTTTTCCTCGAACAGTGACTGTAGACATCGCTCTAATTTCATGGTGCCAGTGTTTAAAAGAAGTGGGCACTTCAACAACATGTAATTTTCTCATACGTGATACAAAAATAAAAAACAACAGGTGTTACAAAAATTAGAGCAATATGCTCAGTGAGAAATCAAATCATTTACATTTTGTCTGGAAATTGGTGTACAAAGCTACTTTTTCAAATGCTGTGGATTAGTTATCCTTTCATAGATTTGACTATACGTAATTGATCTTTTTCTTGTTTTACAATATAAAAAGCCTGCAGAGCAGTTGCATTTCTCCTATGCTACAGAACTTAGTACTTCCTCTGGTCTGTTTCCTATTGTTGCTTTTTAAATGCTGCCGGTTGCCAACATTTGCCTGGTATTATAACAGAAGTCATTTCGCATTATTCTTGCATTTTAAAATGTTTACATCATTTCGTGTTATCTATTATAATACTCAAAATACTAAAAATGTAATTATTGCAGATCCAATTTCTTCCATTTAAAATAAACTATTGAATTATTCATTCATGCTGAAATGCCAAATACTTTCTAGTGTACGTCGTGGGAGGAGTACCTTGTTATTCTACCCCACCCACCCACTCCTTGTAAACACATAGTAAGGCGTTGATAGTGAGTGGAAAGATGCTGGGTGCAGGAGCATCGGTGGTGGAAATGCCGCTGATGGGGAGGAAGGATTAGTGCTGTGGCTGCCTTCAGAGGATTTGGTGATGCTGAAGGGACCGTTGCTGCCGCCTTACCCTTCGCTGTTTATACGGAGCAGTTGTGAGAGCCCGTATCAGTTTCTGCTTTTCATCGGTTGTTACTAACTGGGCAGAATACTCTCACTTCTGGCAGGCAGGCAAAGCTGTCAAAGCACAGGAGCCCTCGATGTCTAGGATCGCCTGGAGCCTCCACATGTGATGTCTGCAGTCTTGACGTCTCAGGACTGAAGGAACAGACCCCTCCACTTGCCCCAAAATATATAAATGTCCATCAGGAACAAGTGGAAATGTAAAAGGCTAAAACAATACCCAGGTGTGAGCGACTGGCAAGAGGTCGGCTGGCAGAAGGTATCACCTGCTGTTTGATGCCTGCTGGGGTTTGTAGTGTTTCATAGCTTTTTTCATCAGTTTTCAAATCATCTCGTTCTATGATTCAGGTTTCCATTTGCAAAAGCTTTCTTTGGCCACTGTACCAGAGGATTCAGAAAGTATTTGTTGAGTTGAAGTATTCGTAATGAGTTCACGTTATTTAGGAAATATGCACTTCCAGAGACTGATCATTTCTCAAATATTTTCATAAGTTGACAGTATTCTTTTCCTCCCTCATCTTCACAGATGTAAGCCGGAGGGACTTCTTACATACTTTAAATTGGCTCAAGCGCTCTGTCAAACCTGAACTTAGAAGTTTACAAAATATTTTATAGGTGCTTATAACCGTGGGGAAACTTGCTGGTTAGTTCTTTCGGTGCTGGTGTCATACCAGCTTGTGCTTAATAGTTGCTTAAAAATAGATTAAGACCTCTGAAAGTACTATGTCGCTATATGATGAAGTAACTTAGTAAATACAGCAACTTAAGGACTTTGGATACTTATTTGCCTCAACACACTCATCGTAGCTCCACGGAGAACCATGAACCGAAGAACTGTGGCATCTCTTGTACTAGTTGGGGAAAACAGTTCATCCCAGCCCTGAAGACGATACGGTGTCCTGTGTCTTTGCAAAACTGTGTAGTTCTGCTGGCCCACGACAGCACAGAGCAGTGGCTCAACCCCTCACCTAAAAATTTGCGGCCAGGATAAGCAAGTATGTTTTCCCTGGGATCTGCGCAGAACTGGATGCAACCTCTGAACAGCTTAATCCCCCCAGGGCAGCATTAGCATCTGGGACAAAGCAGTCTAATTTTGCTGGAAAATATGTGAAAATTGTTCCCAAAGAACTTACAATTCCACCAGGAACACACATAGCTTCTTGCAATGATTTTTTTATTGTTCAAAACAGTGACCACAGATTTCTTATTAAACCCAATGTGTAAAAGGGATTTAAGCTTTTTCCAGCAAGAGAAGTTCAAAAGCAGTGAAAGCTAATACTTTTGGGAACAGATACAGTTTTGTTCCAGTGTGAGAGCAGCCCAATATGTGTGCGTATATATATATGCATATATGTTAGAGCATGTGTGTGAATACACACGTACGTACCTACAGCTATGTTTCATTATAGGGGCTTAAAAAATACGCAGCGTATGTGTAATGTGCAAGATGTTGTTCTAGTAGAGACAGTTCAGATTGGGCAGCAGCGTTTGGTAGTTCCCTGTTGCCAGGTACCAGGGGGTGACGTGCGAGGGATAATTTTCATTTTGTCATCCTGATTCCCTTGTCCAGAACACAAAACTCCAGTTACATTGACAGGAACAGGCTGCCAAAGCTTAGCTGGTTTTATCTGTGCTGCTTCTATCGCTATACGAGCTTAATTAAATGCTATTAAACCGTCAACTACTACAGTTAGCCGAGTGCGCCGATAGTTGCAGCTTGCAGTGCGGCCGTGGTATGAAATTTTGGGTGATGCTGACTTAGTAGCAAAGGTAGAACTTTCACTCTTTTCCCCATGCCAGGACCCTCGCATCAGTCTGCGCACTGCAGCCGTGCCTGGGAGTCAAAAAGTGGTCACCTGGATAGATGATCCAAAGTTGAACCTTAACATAAATAAAGGTAAAGCACGTGATTATCTGCTTTTTGGCTTCTGCAGTCCAGTAAAATGCATTTCTCTTAATTATGCATGATATCGCAGCGCAGATTTTAGCAAGAATAAACATTCGTCTCACAAAGCAGCTGGCCACCTGTTTCGGTTCAACCAGTGAAGAGTACCAGGGAAATCAGCTAAGGCTGCTCAGTGCCAAAGCGCTTTCCAGAATAAAAATAAAAAGGTTTATTCCACTGGGTGGTGCTAGCAAAAGATACCTATGCCTGCACAGCCAAAATAGATGCAGATACCTATTTAACTTTTTATGTTACATTTTTGATTATATTATGCAGTAGAAATATTTTTATTGTAACCAGAGCTGCACGGCTCTGGGATATTTCAAAGCAGATGAGGTAGCTGAAAGCAAATTCAAGCTCTGCTGAAAAGGGGGGGGAAAGGGTGATAAGTCATAATTCAAAATGGTAATGTGTAGTTTTCAGTCTTCAAAAGAAAAAATTATCAACTTCATTTCTTTTTTCTGCCATTCATATTATGGAAAATAATACGGAAAAAAGAAAAGTGGACCCTCTGTAAAGCAGATCTCATTCTGCAGCTTACAGTGCATCTTTTAACATATGTGACCAGCACTGTAAGGAACTAAAATTTGTGTAAATGCAAACATTTGTTAACCAGGAAATTTCCTTTCTATTGCAAGAAAGACCTAAGTAAGACTCAGTTCCATAAGGTTTTATTTCCTGGGAGATCAGGTGCTTCGAAGGCTGACGAAAGCATTTCATTTCATTTCATTTCATTTCATTTCATTTCATTTCATTTCATTTCATTTCATATCAAATCTCACAGCTCCTTGAGGAATGCCCTCACTAAAATGCCACTCAGACAAAGTGAGCACTTTGCCCTGTTGGCCAAACTTGGGTTATTATTTTTCGGTCTTATAGTACTAATTGGATATTCTGCCTCTGCAGGTTTTTTTTTATTTAGAAAGAATAACAATAAAACCCGAATTCTGCACGCCGGTGAGAGTAAATGCATTCCAGTAATGGAAAACACATAGCTCCCAATACCTGGGCACCCGGCCAGCCCAGCTTGGTATTAAGCATACATCTTCATTAATTCTGATTTAGAGATGAATCAATTGATGTTAGCAGCGTGAGCTCAAGTAGTGTAAACCACCGTTCAGATGTATAGGAAAAAACATCAGGTTTGGGATTTCGCCCGTACTGGGAAGACTGGATGTGCGTATATCCATCGGCTACTGGCATGCGCGCATCTGCTGAAATCTGAGGCCCCAGCTGGGTGAGGGATGCTGAACTGTGCTCCCTCACGTCCTGTGCTCCCCCAGCAGAGCCAAATCTGCCGGCCTTTGGGTCAGAATGCCAATTTTACCTACTTTCCCAGGCTTTTTCTGGGCTGAAGGGAGCTGGCTGGGTGGGAGTGGGCAAGAAGTTGTGTTAAATCACAGAGGCACTCCTTTAGAAAGCTGGTTTGCAGGTTTGACATATGACTACAGAGATTAATTAATTTTAAATGAGTCCAAATTAAAAGGCTAAAAGGTACATACTCTCTGTATTGTTACTCAGTAAAAATAAGCCAGCAGGAATTTATCATAACAATTACGCTGGGAGTTTCAATACTCTGAGTGCTGTGTACATCTTTATGGAGGAAAGTTCTCATCCGCTGGGATCTTTTCAAATATTACTGGAAAGTTTAAAAGGTGCTATAGAAGAAGGGTTTTTTCTGCTTTGCAGCTTAAAATATTTGGGGTTTTTTCCAAACTTCAGTCAAAACCCCCCCTATTTTTATACTATCATATGGAATTTGTAACCCAAGATGGGGATCTAAAGCAGTTTTATTGGCAACTGGTAAGGAAAACACAGAGTGGAAGATCTCACAGAAAGTCTCTATAGATTAAGTAGAAAAATAAAGATACACAGAAGGAAAGCTTTTTGGTGAATGGAGCCCGTTCCCCTATACATCGAGGGCATACCCACCTAGCTGGAATCTCATCTGAACCTACTGAGTTGTGCATCAGTAATGAGATAACATTGAAAGTATGCATCATTAATTTTGAAGACAGCTACTGTTAGAAGAAAACTATCAGACTTTGTGAAGAGTGTAATAGACCTGTCAGGGCTACACTTTAACACCACAACATTTTTATTTTCATGGCTCCGAAGACTCAGTATCTGTTTAAGTTACAGCAACACTTATTTATTGCGCAGTTTCACACCGTACCCAGGGGAAATTTGATGCAAAGTTTAGCTCCTTCAAATCAACTGCACTTGCCTACTACTGCATAATCAGGGCAAGTATTTTCAGAATAATTTAGAATAATAACACAGCAGCCTTTTAACGTGTTCATTACAAAAAAGTTTAGCGTAGAATGCACCAAGTGGGGTTTTTATAGTTTTGTGAACGCAGGATAAAAATATTTATGCAGTAACTCACTCCTTCATTAAGATATAATATGTTTTATTATCACTTTTAGATGTAAAGTCACATAAGCTCAGAAGATCTGTAAAAATTTGGAAGTCGGATAGCATCACTGGATATGACATTTGCTGTTCTGACGAGCTTGTGCTCGACCAGACAGGAGAGACGCCTAGTTGGAGGCACAGGCTACGGATAGGAACAGAGAACTGGTAAGTATCAAAATGTATAGGTCACACGATTGCCATCAAGTTCTTTGTACACCTCATCATGTCTCCCTTTCTGATTATGGTGGTACTTCTATTAAAGCTAATTAATCAATCATATTGAAATCTGTGTCACTCCCCTCTCCCACAGGTTTATGCGTGCTCAGTCCGAAGGCGCAGCTCTCTGCCTGCATCCGAATGAGGGTCTTCCCACCTCCGCCTCATGAACTACAACGTGCTTGGAACTTCAGTGTGAATAATGCACTTCTGGGAATGCTCTGCAGAAAGTAATTAATGGGGCTGACTTTCATTCCTAGTGAGTCATGTTTGGGCCAGCAACAATTTTCATACAGTTTAACTCGTTCACTCTTGCTTAATAGGACAGATGTGATTAAATGCATTCGGCGAGTCAGAGCCAGGTGTCTTCTGAAAAGAGAATCTAACAAAAATTGAAATAAGCTTGCAAATAAGCTTGAAATAAGGTATGAATGAAACAATAAGTATTTCATTCATAGCCATACACCTTAGATTTCTTTTACCTTTTCCTTCTAACTTTTATTCTTGGGGGAAAAAAATATTTTGACTTAAAATAAGACTGTGAGCATAGGTATTCTGCTCATACACTTGCTCATGTCTTATTTATCCTTGTTCTTTCTGCATCAACTTCCACTGATTCTTGCTCGTGCTTACAATGTGTTGTCTCACAGAGCTACACACTCCCAGTTATGATGATGTTTTGCTGCTTTTCCTCCTGCTCTGTTCCCGAGTGGGTCACCCACAGACACAGTCCCTCAGGGTGTCTCTGTCCCCGGCCAGGAGTGCCAGCCCAGCCCAGCGGTGCCAGGAGCAGCTTTGCCTGCACGCAGGCGTCCCCGTGGTGGCGGGGCTCCCAGGCAGGACGATACGGCTGCAGCCCCAGTCGGACAGCAGGACCGTCTCTCCTGTCCCTCAGCCTCCCCCGTCATGCTCGAACATGGTTCCCTGTTCCCGCACAGCTGAACCACTGAACCCCCATCTCCCCCGTGAGAGCAGCACAAGAAGCGGGCGGCAGGGCGATGTGGCTTGTGTGTGCCATGCTCCCGTCCTCAGACTCAGCCCCTATGTCATTCTTGAGCAAGTCAGTGCTTCCCACAACCACTTTATACAACGTCAGAAAAGATCTTAACAGGAATGGTCTTTGTTTGAATGCAAAATGTTTGCTCTAAGGTGCTGATCCCACTCGGTACCCAAGCCCTGGCCAGCCGCCTGCCTCCCCTGATGCCCTGACACCCACCCCTCCATTTCCCCATCCAGGCTTGCAGTGTTTATCCAGGTTGGGTGATGGTGCTATGCGAGTCACATGGAGCTGCTTCCCTCCTAGGCCAGGCACCAGCTAATTCTGTCTGTGAGTACATGCCAGAAGTGTATTTCTGAGCAGCCTGGCGTGCCCCAGAAAGTCAGAGAGCACCAGCTTCTCCCACAGTCTTACCCCAGTCCGATGTTTTCATAGTTTCCCAGCCAGAAATCTCTGTCACTAGCCAATGTTTTCTTACCCCTGCCTTGGTTTCCACACTTGTATCAGCCCAAGCAAAAATCCAGGGAGGACCAAGAGGTTTGCAGTTGTCTACTCTTCCAAGACTTGCTTTGAAGGGACCTTTGAGAGAAGGACCTTGAGACTTGTCCTTTAGAGCAGTGGCTCTAAAGAGGGAATGCACTGCTGATTTCAGACAGATGATGGTCTTCCCCTGACTGCATCACCATCTTCTAGCTCCTACATCCTTTTATGCTCAATAATCAGTGATCACTGCCAAAAAGCATATTCCTCCAGTTGTGGATATGGATATCTGGAAAGTGATCCTATAGCATTCCAAGATGGGGTGACAGATATACCAGCAAAACCGCCCCGTCCCTGCCACAGCTTGTGGGGACACAGAAGCCGTCTAACAAAAAAGTTTGTGACGGCCGTGCCTACTGCTCAGCTTGGTTCCCATTAACCACTACCAGAACTACCCAATGAGTAGTAGGTGTATAGAGGTTACGAAGGCTAAGAAAACACAGGGAGGGTGGATCCATGACTGACAGTAATGAGTAGCCCTGCAGTTTCTCTGTTTTCAAGCTTTTATTCCTTCCCTGCTTGCCTTTTTAAAGGGGCCATCCTTCAAACTTACTCTTAGTGACACCCCCGATCACAAAATGCCCTTCAATTGGTTTCCTCAGCATGTGGTTTCTTTTACTTTTTTAGAAAAGCATTGTTTGTGTGTCTCCTGCCATGGCAAGTCTTATCACAGCCTTCACAGTGGCTTCCAGGACACCCCACACTGGGCTGAGATTTGACAGGGCATCGAGGCCACGAGTGTGCACTTCTTTGTAGCCCTGTTGCACAGGTCTGAGCAAAGCATGGGAATGAGGAACGCAAAGGCGTTTTTACCTGAGGTGATACCAAGGGACTTTGACCTTTGCAATGGAATAAAGCCTACATCTGTGCAGGTGCTCAGGGAAACCTGAGGGTGCAAATGCTGATTGCTCCGTTCAACGCCAGCTTCTGGGTGCCGGTGGCTAGCGCAGGGAGCTCAGGACTGGGTTTCCCCACCTCGTCCCTTTTTGTGTTAAGTGGCAGTGGTAAATAGAAATGTAAGCCAAGCAGAGCCATTTATGTGGGGCCAGAATGTTAGGGCCCTGGATGGGCATAATGTAAACAAGCTGGGAGAGAGCTGCAAGGGCTGGGGGCGGGGTAGACCCCATGCTCGGGGTCTGCCAGGATGCCCTAAAGGGCTGCGGTATGGAGACGGGAGTGCTGCAGCCTCGGCTGCGCTCAGGATTAACCTAATAAAGGGGTATAGAGGTGGCCTCAGAGATGAATCCTGTAGTTCTTGACTCTGTTAATTAAAAGTGATGGGAGTTTCCATATGTAAGATTTGGCCCAAAACTATTCTTAGTGCTTGGGGAGTACATTTTACTGCTTAGAGTTTGTGATTAAATGGGGAAGTGAGTTCTCATGCCCCTTCATCTCCCATTTATCAGCATGGCTGTGTTGAAACTAAAATAAATGACCTTAGAAAGGAGAACTTTATGTTACAAAAATACTCTTACACTATGCATGGGAAGCATGTGAATATTCCTGAAATGCGATCAAAACAAAACCCAGATGACTCAAAGAGATTGAAGTAACGTTATCTTTCCTTTATTCAACCCAAGCAGAATTTAAATTTGCTGCAGGCAGTCTCTAGAAATAGCACTTAATGCCATGCCAGAATATCCTGCAGAAAAGGTGCAGCACATTAACGTATGTGGATTGTCTTTGATTTCCTTTAGCTGCGTGAAAGGGCATAACCTGATAACTGCACTAATGGCAATTGTATAATCGAGTCATTCACAACGATTAGTTAAGTGCAGCGTTGTTTGTCCCTGGTGAAGAACCACAAGAAGTTAGACCATTGTCTCAATTATTTAAATAAATCTTGGCTAGTTTGTTTTGTAGGGGCCTTTGAAACTCGTATTAGAAAGATGACGGGAACTTCCTAGAGTAGAACTTTGCAGGTTTTGCGTTTGCTTTTTTTTGATATTTTTACTTTTCCTGCCCTTGCCCCGGGCTCTCTGCCTGATTTCACATCTCTGTGGGCTTCAAGGTTGGTGAATTTAGAAAACATTCTTGTGCTTGTCTCAGGTTTACCGTGTGTCCTTGTGGACCCGTCCCAGCGCAGTGACATTAAGCTGGGGGGTGACATTAACAGTTCTTGAATCTGAGGGGACTGTGTAGAAGAAATATTTCAGTCAAAGCAGTAAAGTATGTATTAGCATTAAGAGCAAAACTTCCATGTGTTTCAATAGATGCACACTCAGATTTTTTTCTTCTTTTCTCTGCTGCGTTTTCTGCATTTTTAAGTAATTCCTGTTTATTCAGGGCATCTGAGGCCTCAGTTTCTCTGTCCATCTTGATTTCGGAGTAGAGTTGGCAGAGAAAAAACAGCTTTCTAATGAAAATACAGCTATTGAATGTCAACACTGGGACTTTAAGGTTTTTCTCTATGAGTTTCATTACAGACAGGTGAAGCTTTGAGTTTTATTTTATTCTCTTGTAGTCAGCCAGACTGTCAGCTGGTATTTCTTTCGAGTTTCCAGTGCTGTTCTGGACAATTCCTTAGGCAGTGGTTTTCTCTAACTTCATAAACAGACACTTGAGATAGACAAGAATGCAGATGTTTGTCATACAAAGCCGAAGAACAAATACGTAGTTTTTTGAATTTTGCCAGTTCTCAATAATACCTGCCTAGAGAAATATTAAAATAAAACCATATGCTCATATAATGCTCAATGCCTTTTGAAATGCTATATAAAACACTAATTCACTGTAGGCTTTTTTATTTAAATTCACTTAATATATAAATACATAACATATATAAAAATATATATATATAAAAAATACATATTATATATAACAACCATTCTTGCAGAGCATTTCGCTGGAGCGGATGTCTCTTGCCAGCGCCTGACCCTGACTTACCCAAAGCTGTCTTACTTCATGAGAAAGACATTGTAAGAAGAGATGGCTGGAAGCCAGCATCAGACAGATTTAATTGAGAAACAAGTGAGAGTGATTAGCCATTGGAACAAACTACGAAGAGAAATGCAGGGCTTTCCATGTCTGGATGTCTTCAAATCAACAATCAAATCTCACATGGAAGAAATGAGTAATCAAACAAACATTTTTGGGTCCTCAACAAAGGGTAACTGTATGAAAGTCAATGGCCTGTGATCTACGGAAGATTACAATATTTCATGATTCCTTCTGGGCTTAAGTCTGAGTTCAGGGCAAATTAAAATACTGATAACACGAGTGTGACTTTCTGAACCCTGAATTCCCTTGCAGAGTTTTTCTCCAAGTCTGCCAAACTCCAAACATCCAACTATTGTGTGAGTATGGAAATAATTTTGAAAAAGCCCAGTTTTGAAAAGTTGCCAAGAAAATCGTGGGCCCACATGTCACAGGAGACATCTGTAGGTGAAAACTTCTCACATCAGGGAGAAGCTGTTTTTAACCTGATAGGCCATCAAGGAGCCTGAGAAAGAGATGGTTGCCCACCACTAGCACTTTTTGGTCCTGAAAACCCCTTGGTGACCCCAAGTGTCACACTGAGATAATTCCTTCACCTGGTCAGTTATTCTAGATCGACATCAAATGCAAATGCTGCCAGGATTTGATTGTCTTCATGCTTGATAGCAAGTCCAAGAACAGAAAAACATTGAGCAAACTGCCTTGTAAGTCATCACAAGTTCTCCCAAAACACATTTTCCATCTTAGCGTTGACTTATGTGATAAACCATTTTATCATTTGATAAAACCGAGCTGTCAGGGCGGGGTTAAGGTACAAGAACAGACTATTACATGGAAAACAAATCAATACAAGCACTTATTGCATTAGAAGTTTGTGGTGATAGAGTCTCCACAGTGGGACCAGCAGACAGACACCGCTCGGGACTGCCTGGGGTACGCCGCAGCGAGCGCGGGGAGCACGTGTAACCCACTGCCATTGCTCCTCCATGACAATAACAGTGACACAAGCATAGAGGTCATCATCAGTCAGTATTTAAAATACGCATATGAACTGTGGCACACCTTTGGTCCGTACATAACAAATGAATAGTATTTACAGGAAGAAGAATTCAGTAGCTTTTCACAGTAAATTGTTTGTGAGATATTAAAAGAACTGCAGCTCTTTCAACCCATTTTTATAATGTTTCTCTTGCAAAATAAGCAGACGTGTTTTAATTTCAGGCTAGCACTCTAATCAGTGGGGTGATTGGGGTTTTTTTCAGAATTAGAAAGAAAAATTGGTTCCTTTGCTGAGTGGATTCCTGTGATCTAAAGCCGCAGTGAGATATTTCCCCTGTTATCAGTATGCAGCTGCTTGCTTTAAATCGCTAACTTCTGAAACACTTTTTCACACACGCCTGACATAGAATATTTCATGTGGAAATAAATGATTTTGTGAAACCCTTTTAATTATTTTACTTCAGTGAAAAGATTAAAATTTAAAGTCTCTCTCGCTCCACATCCATGTTGTAACTTAAAAGAATATAAAAGAGATTAATCATTTTCACGCCAAATACAGAACAAAGTCTATTTTTTTCCTTTCCCCCACACAATCTGAAAGCCATCAAATTCCCCCGCCCACCTACTGTGTGTATGAGTCGAACGCTCTCAAGTACAAATTAAGGATCTGATCCAGCAATTGCTTCTGAACGTAGTCTTACAGAGCCGTGCTGGCTGCGGTGGGGAACCACAGGCTTCGTTCAAAGCCTGCAGAGCCCTTCCCTAGTACGCTGGGGATCAAGCATCTCAGAGACATAAAAAGGCTCTGAACCTGCAAATATGGCCCATATCTAATGCAACTGTAAAAAAAAAAATTTAAAAAATGTTACTGCCTTAATTTTAGAAAAATCGAACATCATTTAATGATAAAACATCCTGATGAGTTTTTGGAGGGGAGGATGTACCTCTTTTGAGGGGCCATTTGGGAATCAGGTTGGTGAGAAATTAGACTTCAAGATTTGGGTCTTTTTGAGTTCATATGGTCTTGTAGTGCCGTTTGCGCCCAGTGAACATGCTAAGCTTTCTGCCCTGCTCCCAGGGAAGCTGGTTGCTGGGAATAAATTAAGGAACAAGGGCTCAAATGTAACCTACTGGCCCCTGGGCTACAGCTGGTGAATACTGTGCCACACACTGCAGAGCCACGAAAACCTTGATTGCAGTTTGGTTTGCTGTAATTTGCACTTTGTATTTGTACCATGCATTTAAAATCAGGTGTGCATCAATGCATCAATTATCGAGAATGAGCAGCACAGTGTCGAGCTTTTTATAAAGACTTATTCAAGGCTAGCTGATTTTTAATGTGTGTGTTTAGCTGCAACCGAAATTACAGTAATTGAAATAAAATTACATACAAAATAGAATAGGAAGCTTTTACATAAGAATGGACCAAATGATACAACAAATGCCAAATTGATTTCTAATGCTGGTTCAAATAAAATATTTGTAAGAATTGCTTATGTTTTGATCTCAGTACTGAAAAATGTGAAGATTTTTTTTTATTAAAAAATACTTCAAAACTATTAAAATCTCTGTTAATGGAGGGCATGCCCATATTTATAAATACTACAAAGTGACACTAAAATTGGGACTTTGTCTTATGCAATATAGTGAGCATCATTCACAGCAATAGCACAATCCCAGATGTTGTGAGGAGTTCTGTATCTGAGAGTCCCCTTTTGCTCAAAGAAGTCCCTGGTTCCCAAATGGTGAGTCTCTTCTCTGAAAATCATCATCTGAGTTGGGGCTTCTACAATGCTTATTTTGCAAAAGGGTTCTGGAAACTGTGGGGTCATATGCTTTGAGGCAGCACACAAATTAGGGCTACTCTTAGCTATGAAAGTTATGGCATCTGCAGGACCACCCCTTGTGCTGAGCAGCCACAGAACAACAGATCCTGGACATCAAGCCTAGTAGGTAACTTGGTGAAAAAAATTATGCCACTCTAGTGCCATTTTTGTGTTCCTGTGGTATTTCTCAAAACAGATACTTTTTTTTTTTTTTTAAAAGATTTGCTTTGATTAATTGGTATTTCTCAAGCAGCTGGCTATGGAGGCTTAACACAAGAAATAATACTTAAGTACCCTCGAATCCAACCCTAAGAAGCACTGCACTTCTCTAGAGCAATTTAGCTCTAGAATCTTCTGTAAGATCTCAACTGTTGTCTGTTTTCCCTGGCTCTGCTCCATGCCTTTGAGTAATTGATCTCACCAGCTCACTCAGTGGCTTCAACTGTGAACAGATTTCCTGCAAAGTTTCAGGTTTTTCCTGTGCCCCTCAGGTATTCTGGGTTTCCTAATACAATTAGTTTGGATCCCTCAGCTGGGATTCAACTGATAGAAAAAAGGGGTTCCGTTTCCTGGAGTCTGTAGTTGATGTTTATTCACCTGATTCTCCGTTCGTGCCTGCTGCATATGTGTTTCCACACATTTCGTGACCTGCTTTCCTCTGAAATGCTGCCAAATGCCACCTCACCTTTATAGCCTGCAACGGAAAGTAAATGAACTTGCACCGAACTTGCTCTTGACCCCAGGGAGGCTGACCGCAGTGTCTGAGCTGACCTTTTCTACCTTACCTCCAGTCTCTGCAGCTGTACTGGAGGCACTGCTGCAACTCCTCTCCTCCCTTCTGAAAGGACTGAAGGAGAGAGGCGCAGCGATCTCTGCGGAGATCCCACCACCTGATTTATTTCTTTTTTCCCAGACCATGGAGATGGTTGGTGCTTTAGAGCCGCCAACCCCAGCACTACCTTGAGCTTCAGGGTGCTTTGCTGGGCAGGAAGGATGCCAGCCCAGGGTGATAAGGCAAGGCATCCACAGGGGCTGGAGGCTTCGGGCTGAAAATGCTGGCCCAAAGGTCAGGGTTTCGCTCATACCTTTCCTCCAAGCATCTTGTGTCCTTCAGCATGTCAGTTCAGGCCAGGCTTAAAAGATACTTGTGCCAAGGGATGCATATAAGTACTTAGCTGAAGTATCTACCTGCAATGTACCTAGCTCCCCATGACTGTTAATAATCCAAATAACAGTCTAGCTACTCCTTTTTCTCTCTAAAAATCATTACAAACAAGAACTGTTTGAGTTACGTGGAACGGTAGCAAAGCCTTGCTTTGTAAAGGTATTGTTCCAGGATAAATGCATTAATGTTTGTGAGGTTCTCAGCCTCTGTGTCCTGGGGGCTGTAACAGTGACAGAGGCAATTTAAGCATGGGAAAACACCAAAAACATGAAAAAAATCCAAATCAAAAGGTTACCTTAATGTAATTTGGAAGTAGGGTGTTTGTTGCATCTTTTAGAAGTTAGCTGTGAACTTGTTTATCAAGATAGAATCACAGAATGGTTTGGGTTGGAAGGGACCTTAAAGATCATCTAGTTCCAACCCCCCTGCTGCCATGGGCAGGGACACCCTCCACTAGACCAGGTTGCCCAAAGCCCCATCCAACCTGGCCTTGAACACTTCCAGGGAGGGGGCCTGCACAACCTCTCTGGGCAACCTGTTCCAGTGCCTCACCACTCTCACAGTGAAGAATTTCTTCCTTATATCTAATCTAAATCGACCCTCCTTCAGCTTGAACCCATTACCCCTTGTCCTATCACTCCATGCCCTTGCAAGCGGTCCCTCACCAGCTTTCCTGTAGGCCCCTTCAGGTACTGCAAGGCTGCTGTAAGGTCTCCCCAGAGCCGCCTTTTCTCCAGGCTGAACAACCCCAACTCTCTCAGCCTGTCCTCATAGGAGAGGTGCTCCAGCCCTCTGATCATCTTCATGGCCCTCCTCTGGACTCTCTCCAACAGCTCGATGTCTCTCCTGTACTGGGGCCCCCAGAGCTGGATGCAGTACTCCAGGTGGGGTCTCACCAGAGCGGAGTAGAGGGGCAGGATCACCTCCCTCGACCTGCTGGTCACGCTTCTAGATAGCCCAGCCTATAACTCAACTAACCCATTGCACAGCTATAGACTCAGTTGTGATGGTAAAGGGGGTCTGCCAGGTTGGCCCCTGGGGTGTAGGAAATATGGAGATGACCCTGTGCTTAGTAAGAACTGAGCATGTGAAAACTGCCCTAAGTCATAAGAATGAGGTTTTGAACCACTGACGCTTGATCAAAGCCTGAAATGTGTATTTTTTGTAGGCTATTTTGGTTTTGTTTATTAAGAAAGGCCAAACCCTCAAGAAGTTTGCTGTTAGATGTCACCTGCTTATTTCTCATTATTAAAAATAAATTTACTTCTCCACACTGGGGTAACAAGTAACAAATATGAGGTAGTGCATAACAGATGCATATGTCAGAGCACAACTTGACTGTGTAATTTCAGTTGCGACACTAGACAAGATGTTAGTCTGTCACTAGAAAACGATGCCAGATTGCAGCCAGTGAGGATCTGACTGCTAATTTTCCTCTCCCAATGGTCAAAATGGTATTTTGAAAAGAAGTTTTCTTTAATGAAAATTCCATTAACATTATTCTTTTTCACTACTGTTAACTGAGAAGGTTCCATTTACTTTATTAAAAAATCATTTTTCAAATAGACTTATTCAGACATTTTCTTGTTCTGAAGATGAGAAAAATGTCTGAAAAATGTGAGAGGAATAAAAATGTGCTGCCCTTTTTTTTTTTCCATAAGGAATATATTGCAAAAGATGCTTACGATCTCCACCAGAACTGTTTTTGTGAGAGCATTTGGGCTTTCCTGATAGCAGGACTGTTAGATAACTGTTTTGTCTGACTCAGAGCGGCTCTCTGACATATCCCATTTGATAACTGATGAGACTGCACAGCCAGGTTAAAATGTTCAGTGCCAGATCCTCAGACTGTGTAAAAAGCCCCGGCTCCATTAACTTCACTGGAAATGTGTCTATTTACACCAGCTGGCATAGTGTGAAATGCAGCTATTGTCCGTGGAGGGAAGAGGATATGAAATGTCGGAGAGGCAGCCACCGACAAATAGATTATATTTGACAACAAAAGAGGAGCAGAATGAAATCTCCATTACTTTTTTCAATGCTGCTATTAAATGCTCTTTCACTAGCTAATGCCACAAATCTTCTTTTTCCCCCTACAAGCAGCAGGCTTGCTATATTTATAATGTGCTAACGATTTCTGAGGACCCTTCTATGGAAAGTCTTAAGGTAACTCTCAGGTATTTGCAGGTTGCAACAAAATCAGACCAAAGATCCTCAGTATTCATCCCAGATGTTAAAAAGTCAAAATGTTGTTGACAATGATAACAAAACAGCTCGTAGCCAAATTGCTGGGAAGCCTGTGCACCTACTGAAGAGAGTTTGATAGGCTGCTTTGCTGTGGCCACACCATATTCTGGTCCAAGACAATAAAGCCCCGGGGCACACCACAGATGCAGCAATTCATGCCAGTGATTTCCAGCTGCTTACTTGGTGGGTGACAATATCCCTAATTCTCAGCAACAAGCCTTCTCTCTCTCCCTCTAAGTTCACTGATTCAGAGGAGCTGGGTTTGTTTTCTTTTTAGCGGATGCCATTCTCTGTTTCTTCTGCCACGCAGCAAAGAACACATTGCTGATTAGAAAATAAAGGGTTTTATTGCCTCCTCTCTGCAAATGCGGTAAGGTGTGACAAGGCATATGTTACCTTTACCCTTTCCGGATATCCTCTGGTTTTTGGCAGTCCAAGCTGCCCCCTCACTGCAATGGAAGTGGAAGGTGAGACAGGAGCACCCGTGGCTGCAGTTGGCTGGATGCCATTGCAGGTTCAAGCAGAGGAGGAATCCCAGCCTGAGCTTGTTCCTACCTAGAGACCCACAGGATGCATTCAGTCCTCTCCTTCACCTGATACAGGTTAGATTCATGAAGAATTACTATTTTTGCAGCATTGCAAGGGGTCAATTTCAAGGTCTCCAGCACTGTTTTATTAATGAAAACTAAAATGTTTGAAAACTCTGCTGATTAGGAGATCTTAACAGCCTTTGACTTAATCTTCAGATCTGTTGTAGGTCATGCATGGGAGAATATGGTTTCATACAATTATAAATTAATGAGAAGTATGTTATTGGTGACAATGAACTCTTTGTGGTTTATGGTTTACTGAAGAATATTTTTTAAAAGAAGACTTTATGCTCTCAGGGCAATTTATATTGGAACAAGAGTGTCTATAAACTGCAGGTGTCTCATTAAATTCTACTGGTGATTAGAAGAAGCAGCCATGCGCATAGAGGTTCATCAGGGGCTCCATGATTTGTGTTGCCATGCTTAGTTTTTCCCTAATAGCTACACACTACTTAGCATCGATGCTCTGCTGCTGTGAGCAGAACTCTGCAAAAACAGTCAGTTTCTATTCAGAAGCGAATGGCATCGAGCCAGCTGTTGATTTATAGGCTGACACATACCCCATTATAATGACCAGGATAACGTTTGCTGCTTACCCGTTACCTTTCTTCAAGAGTACATTAAAAATAATTTTCCACTTGATAAACAGAAGCACACAGGATGATATTTTTACTGGTTATTTTCATAGAGAGATCTGCAAAGGGTTGCTTTATACAATTGCACTGGAGATAGAGAGGGGTTGAGAAAGTTTGTCAGTATTCCCAGTTCTGGTTAAATGGTTTGGCCTGAAGGCAAGATGGATACATGCCCGTTTCTTCCCAGCATCAGCATGTGTTTGAAAACAGCAACTTGGCATAATGCTTAAAAAAAAAAAAACAAACCCAACAAAAAAAACTAAACACAAAACAACAACCCTTTTGTATGTGCCACATATACTACTACTTTGGGGAGAAAAAGCAATAATAATCAAGCTTCTAACAACAGTTATTCATTATTTAGAATCTTGATATGTCTTATTCATCTGAACAACTAAAAGGCATTTATTTTTGTATTTCTGCAGAATTTATTTTATAATTCTCTGCTAGTTACATGACAGCTACTTTTAAATATCTTTGTACCTCCAGTGCTTGGCTGGTCTCTCTTCATCCTTAATCTTGCAATTGAATTGTGCCTGCAATAAAGGAGGAGCAGTGGGGTTTTCTCAGTGCTGAGGTTCTGTTTGGGAGGAGGAATCTAAGTCACACCAAAGGGCACCAAAAGGGCTTGATTCCGATTTTTTTCTCCTGTTGAGGTCTTGCAGTGGACATAGATTGTACTGTTATCCACTCCTGCTCCTGGAGGTCTTTTACCGAGCAGGCCAGAGGGGTCCAAACATGAACGCAAATTCAGGCATTGCTTATGACTCTGTTCCTGTCCAGCACTTGGCACAATGAGGTCCTTATCCACTTAGCCTGATAGAAACAACAAAATTCTTAAACCATGATCATATTGTCCTAGATGCTCAGATGGAGATTAAGGCTTGGGATTCAAGAATTTTGCAGAGGATTCATCCTGTTGGCAATGCAATTCTGTAGTTCCTTGGCATTCATGAAACCCTTGTTCTCGCCATTCCTCAGCTTCCTCAGAGCCTGAGTTGGCTTTGGCTAGACCAGAGTGTGAAATCTGTGCTTCAGTTTAGAGTAGAAGATGCCTGCAAACAACTGGATGGGGCACTTGTTAGATAGAGACCAAATATATGGTTTTGACTCCTCCCCATAAAGAATATTCACAGTTACAAGAAACATTTGGGCATTTTGAGTAATAATAGTTAAGAAAGACCATTATGTTTCTCTGATTTTTAAACTGTGGTTGACATTTTCAAAAGGCTGCATGCTGGCAGCCTCTGAGACATGGAGGTCACCTGGTCCAACCCCCAGCTCAAGACAGGCCCACTTAGACCAGATTTCTCAGGGCTTTGTCCTGTGAAGCTTGAATGTCTCCAAGGATGGAGACTCCACAACCTCTCTGGGACCCTGTTCCAGTGCTTGACCCTCCTCGCAGTCTAAAACTTTTCCTTAATACTGAATTAGAACTTCCCATGTTCCAGCTTGTGCCTGTTGCCTCTCGTCCTGCCACCACGAGCTCGCAAGAAGAGTTTGGCTCTATCTTCTTCACACATTCCCATTAGCTGTAGAGAGTAGTCACTTCTCACTGCTAAATGTACCCAGTTCTACCAGCCTCTTTTCTTAATAATCTTCCCTATTCCTATGCAAGAGAGAGGCTGTATTTTTTTTTTTTTTGGTATCGCTTTCTTGTTCTAATGAAAAGACACCGTTTTCTTCTTCTTTTAATAGCACTTCACAGTACCAGAAGTGTCCACAGAGATACATTGAAGCATTACATTAAAGCCCATACCTATTGATTTGGCATTGCTCCAGCTCTGCTTGGCACTCCAGCATCACTGCAGCTTGAGAATACGCGCTCAGAGCAGCTAGTTTAAATATTTATAGCCATATAGTTGCACACTCCAGCTACCAGACTTTTATCCAAATGCCCTAGCAGGTGTGTGTGCCTGCACTGAAATCCCTGGTGCTTCCAGGGATGGCATCTGACCTGGCTGACAGCTCTGTGAACTCCTGGACTACAAATTAGACGCAGCCTTGCTGTGCTTTGCTGTCTATAATATGAAAGGATGGAGCCCAACAAATTCTTTCTCTTCCTTTACGCCTTCCAGAAAAGCTGCCTTATTTTGTAGTGATTATTCAGACAATTCTTATCTGTTTCCCATGTGGAAAAGCAGATAGTATTAAATTCAGCCCCGCAATCTTTTCGTAGTGGGCTATGTTATGAGACTAAGTCTTTCTCAGCAAAGTTTGTGTGAGGCTGTCAAAATCCTGGAGCTGTGGGAACAGTGTGAAATCAATAGGCAAGAAGCTTCCAATGGTGCCGCATTTGTTTTGTTTTCTTTCACCACCCTTCTTGACATGAACGCAGCATTCCTCTGAGGCACCAGTCTCGGCATGGGAAAGGCTCTTGCAGCCCATGTCGGAGAAGCAGGACGGCAAGTGTTGTACCAGGACTGGGAAGGGCCCCAGTTATGAGAGGGACTTTCCTGGAGGAGACACCTCAGCACTGGGAACGGTGCTGGAGACTCGTCCTCCAGCACCCTATGAAGATCCATTAGAGAAGTGGCTTTTATTTCCCAGTGAGCTTGCACTCAAGGACTGGGAGAGTGACCGCTCATCACTCATTGCTTAACGATTGGCGCTATTGGAAGAGAGGGGCCGAGCTACAGCCTTCAACCAGCAGGTTGACCTGGCCTATCTGCTCATTGGCCAGGTGCAGGAGAGAAGAAGAACTCATGCCCCCGAGCTCCCTGCCCTGCCCTGGAGCCAAGAGGAGATGGCTGAGGTGCGAGTGGAGCAACAGCCCCATCGCCAGCATGCCAGGGGCCATTGCTGAGCCAGCGTCTGTGGAGTGACAGACAATGCGGTCATAGAATCATAGAACCATAGAATGGTTTGGGTTGGAAGGGACCTTAAAGATCATCTAGTTCCAACCTCCCTGTCATGGGCAGGGACACCCTCCACTAGACCACGTTGCCCAAAGCCCCATCCAACCTGGCCTTCAACACTTCCAGGGAGGGGGCAGCCACAGCTTCTCTGGGCAACCTGTTCCAGTGCCTCACCACCCTCACAGTAAAGAATTTCTTTCTAACATCTAATCTAAATCGACCCTCCTTCAGCTTAAACCCATTACCCCTTGTCCTGTCACTACACTCCCTGATAAACAGTCCCTCTCCATCTTCCCTGTAGGCCCCTTCAGGTACTGGTGAGCCGCAATTAGATCTCCCCGGAGCTGCCTTTTCTCCAGGCTGAACAACCCCAACTCTCTCAGCCTGGCTTCATAGGAGAGGTGCTCCAGCCCTCTGATCAACTTCATGGCCCTCCTCTGAGGTCCTTGAGGAGCATCCCCGAATCACTTCTGAGATGGCACAGCCGTGCATCACCTTTTCCACAGAGATTTCAGCTAGGGAAAGAAATACTTCTGAGCTATAATGAAACTTCTGTATTCTCACATTTATAAAATGAGCTTATTCCTCATATTACTCCTACCTCTGCCCATTTAAAATGCAAGGAGTTCCTGCTCTCCTGCTGATGCGACTCAAGAGCACACACTGAAATGCCAGTGAGTTATGCTGGTGTAAATCCAACTTGAGCCTTAAAACATGCTAATCACATGTGAGTTCAGGTAAGTGCATATGCAAGGGAAAACAAACGCAAAAAGAATGAGGTGGGACTGAAGATCTCCATCCCTGCTATTTGATGTAGAGTCCATTTGCAGGCATTTCAGTAGTGCTTATCACTGCCCTGTCTGGCTCCTGGCTTCATTTCTTCACTTTTGAGATATCTCTACCGAAATGGCAATGGAAATTCAAGCAGTATACTTGCATTATCTAATGCCTCTTCAGCGATATTGCTTTGGCTAATGTAATACTGTTCATCTGATATTTTCTAAGAGTTGGAGACTAAAATGTGATCCAGCAAATTTAACTCTTTAATCACTTAAGAAAGCTCAGTTAAATCAATGGGTAAAAATGCAGAATTTGATTAAGCGTTCCATTAATTTTTCATTATTTCTCTGCACTGTGTGATGTTCATTCATCTTGCTAATTACTCTTGCATTTTCCCAATTTATGTAGAATATAATAAGAAAAATAAAAATGCCAGGCATTTGTGGAGTATTCACCAAGCATTTGTTACGTGAAGTTAGAGTTCAACAAACAGATGCTTGAGTATCTGTGTGCACACTCCAGAAACAATTGAGTATGGTGACTAAAAGAAAGACCATGGATATAAGTTTGTAAGGGTTATTTTTTGTTCCTCTATGCTCTGGTCCAGATACACAGTTTTGCCAAGAGTCAGTTACAGTCTTAATCCATGTGAAAGCATATCTGAACATAAGTTTGACGAAGCACTTACTTGTACGTATGTAATCTAGAATCAGATAGGAGAATACTGGTATCATTCCATTAAAAGCAAAATTCTGACCACTGGAGTAATTATGTGGATATTTATTTAGTTATTGTTAGACATTGAGTCCATTAATCAGGCCCTGGTTTCATGTAATAAATATTCAGCCACTGATAACTCTCTGCAAAATTAGAATGGTGCTTAGTAACCCTTGAACAAGAGAAAAAAAAAATAATATGGAAACCGTATTTTTCCAGATACTCACTTTCTTGGGATAATAGAAAAACTCCGTTTCCTAAGGACAAAGATACAACCTGAAATGTCTGACATCATAGAAATGGGAAAGAAGTAATTGGCATTCCTGTGAAATTTGGAGTAATAAACACGTTCTGCCTTTTTAATTTTCTTTGAATGGGAAAGGAGCAGAGGGCTTTAGATTATGCAGATACAGACAAATGTTAATTCATAAATGTAAATGGCGTATTGGTTAAAACATCTATTTTTTTCAGCTAATTACATTTAGCCAGAGAACCTCTCCTTTAGAAATAAAAATTAACCTCTGGGTTTTTTTTCAGGCAGCTTTGCATGTCGTACCTTTAAGAGAATGAACCCACCCTGAACTCGATGCAGTTTGGTCTTTTCCTGCTGTAGCATGAATCTTGGAGAGATTATAACCAATTTAAGCAGAGTGGGGGATTCTGTTTCTAACTAGCTACAAGCAAACCGCTAAGGAACCAGCAAGGGAAAATGAGAGGTATTCACAATAGTCTCCAGCTTGGATTACATGTATCTTGAAAGCACTAGCAGCAGATGCTTGTGGAAGTGATTATGCACTGGATCATATGCACATCCTTCTGGCTGCCGTCACCACTTAGGCACATTTGTAGTGTAGGAAAAAGCCCCTTCAGTTTACGGAAAAAAAGGAGCCCAAAGTATATTGCAGAAAGCACCAATAATCACGGAGTTTAGAGGGGCTCAGCAATCACTCTGCTGCTTCGGGGCCCAAGCCTGCAGGATCAAAATTTTAAACAAACCACAGGATTACGGATCATAGCCTTTCAGGGATTTCAACATTTTGCCATACTTTAATTTATACACATAATAACACTTTTATTGAGAAAAGCACTCTCTTCTCCTTTTTCGGCTAATTAGGGCAGTTTTCTGCATTTATATAAATAGTAGTTCTAAAAGCTTTCGCTAAGTTATTTTATTCCGTCTAGCCTTTAGGCTTCAGACATCATTATGCAGCTCCACAGTCGTGACAGATCCTCAGACAAATACAACAAATGGCTTTGGAGACGCCAGCACTAGATCCCCATGCTGCTGTTCTTTTTTATTTTAAAGAACTACAATAGAAGTCTTTGGGACTTTTTTTCCAATCAATTTATTGACGTTCTCTGATTTTTCAGTAAGGGGTCTCGTATTAGCTTTGGTTCTGAGTTCAGTTGTCCTGGATTTTCATTCTTCCAAGCAACTCATTCTTTTCCTCTCTACATGTAGCTGCCTTTTTCTGCTACTGAAAGCCTAGTAGCCTTCCTCCTGATTTCACCGAGGATCCAGGAAAGCGGCAGTGACTGAGGCTCCTGCGGAGTGACTCTGCTCATTGCTTGGACTCGCTGCAAGTCAGCCCCGACAGAGGGATTTCATCGTTCATCCGTACTAGGCTTCCAAGAGCGTCTGCCAAGATGGCTAATCTGATTGTATGCTTCCACTGATACTGGTTATGGGGTTTTTTACAGTTAGTTGTCCAGATGTGTAAACTGATATTACAACCACAAGGCTCTGATGTTACCGCCTGATACTCATTAACAGCTGCAATTTATCACTTTGCTGCCCATTACATACAACAATATGATCTGCTGAAAGACATGGTGTGTGGCTTCTTTAATTCTTTCTTCTTTTTTTTTTTTTTTTTTTTTTTACTACATAAAAATAAATAGGGCAGCTTGGGCCTACACTTTTTAATGAAGGGAAAAAAAAACAGTGAGGAGTCCCTAAGTCCGCAACTCCTTCAGGTTCATGATCCCATTTTTCACCTGCAGGAACGGTTTTGTTCAGTCAATATTTCTAATCAAAAGAAAACAAACTCTTCCCTCTCTTCTCCCCCAGTTCCAAATGTCTGTTGTTATCTCTAGTGCTGCCTCCAGCAATGTATCTGAATGCTCTAGGTGGAGGGGGGGGGGGGGGCGTGAATTCACACTAGGGAGTAATACTCTCTATATGAGAAACTGTGGCTATAGCAATGACCTGCTGTTCTCGGTTAGTCACCATTAAGTCAACCTCAAAACACAAGGGAGAGCACGTAAATCCTTTGGGACAAGGAGTTTTGCTCTGTTTCACATCACCCTAGTGCAGGACTATTGCTTGCAGATGTTTTTGCAGAGATACAATACCAATTGGAGAAAAATCTGCATTTAAGAAGTAGTTGTTCTGTGAAAATCTTGAGCAAAGGGTTGAATTTATCTTTCCTAGAGATTGTGAAGTAGACCTCCAACTGGACTCACCTCTTGTAAAATGTGGGAACAGACAGCGTATTTAGATTACTGCAGAGTTGAAGCACATGCTGCTAAGCGAGATGCAAAGAAGGAATAAACAATGACTTAATGCCGTTCCTGTTTCACAGAGAGCCATAAAAATGGGAAGAAATTTGCTGAGCAAGGCACTAATGCAGCAAGTGGTAGAAATGAATCAAGAGGTAGTGCCACTTTTATAGGGCGAGAAGGATTCAGGAACAGACTGACCGAGCAAAGAGATGGGGGCTGAGATCAATTGAACGGGAACAAACTTCTCAGATTAAGTGGCCATTCCCAGTGCAGCCAAATGCTATTAGTGAATCTATATAAGAGGAGTCATCTTTTACATGGAGGGGGTGAACAGCGTGAAGAATCGTATGCAGTCTATGATTTCGCAAAGCAGTGGTGAACTAGATAGCAAACAGGGATGCCAGTAGGCAGGTGCTTTGGAGAGACCTGAAAGTGAGAGAAGACAAGCAGAAACCATCGCAGCCCAAGTTACCAGCACAACCAGTACACAGAAATTAACTGGGAAGCAAAGGTGACTTCAAAAACTATACGTGGACCTCCTCTTTTCTGGATCTGACTGCTGCGGCTAGGTGAAAAAGTCTCTGCAAAAGATTTTGAGCCTTCATAAAATTTCTCATCTGAATCAGGATGAAAAGTAAACATCATAAAGTGCTGAAGGTACTAACAAGCTTCACTGCACAGACCAGACAAAACATTGGGTTTTGATTTGTGATTCATTTCGATCTTTGTCTTTCTGCTTTGCAAACCTTTTCAGTATGAATTAACTAAAATCGAGAAAATAACTTGCAAACTTTTCCAGATAGAAACTGTCAAAACTGAGTATGTGAGACATCAGCACACAGCAGGACTCCCATTCGGTCCCCGTCTGACCTGGCCGTGCCCTCTGAAGTGCGTGCCAGCTGGGCATGGCTTTGTGCAGGGCTATTTTTGGTGGGCAGCGCTGCCAAGGCAGTATGAAAAGGGCTTTGTGGGAAGGGAGCACCAGCCTGCGTGAGCCTGGTTCTCCTTGTCAAACACCTGTATAGATATTTCCACCAAAAAACATAAGTGTAAAATAAAACAGGCTCAAATAATTGCAGTTTGCACTTGCCTCCTTAAGGTAAATAGCAACTAAACCAGTGTCTTCATTTTCTTTTCTTTCTGTCCCAGGAAGATAAAGACATGGCTACTCTTTCATTCCTGTTTTGGTCATTCGTACCTGTGCTAAATAAATTGGAGTATTTTATTCACTTCACTGGTAGTATTTTTGTCTCCTGTTTCCCAGGTTTGAGTGACTTGACAAGGCACGCGGGGGGCAGTGAAGAATCGAGCCCTGTGTTCACACAGCCTGGCAGATTCTTCTCCTCTCTCCTCTCACCGGTGAAGGTGTACGGAAGCCGGCCGGAGCTGGCTGCGTCAGTGATAGGCGATCTACGCCCAGCCAAGTACAAATAACCTGTTTGTGTCGCCCTTGAGAGGTTTCTGAGGATTATTTGCTGTATCCTGAAAAGAAGAAGTGAAACCTAATGACCTGGGAAAGTGGGTGGTATGGGGGAAGGAGGTCCCTGCCAGGTGGAGGTGGCTGCAGCCAGACCCTGAGGGGGTTGGAGAAATCTGTCAAAGGCAGCTTCCCTTCCTAAATCCTGCCAAGGAGAAGGACCTTCTGAGCAGAGTGACATTCCACCCACGTATGGCTGCCACTGGGTTTCATTTCGCTATGTTTTTTTTTTTCCACCTGTTGTAAAACTGGAACATCACATCCAACAGAGATTTAACATGACTGAAATGCAAACCTGAAACTGGGAAGGAGCACCCTGCCACGGTGGAGCGTAACACTGCTGCAAAGCACCCAGTGCCTGGGTGATGCTTGCCTTTCCCTGATGGTACCCGTCCCAGGTTTGGGAAGGAGGAAAGAATTACTGGGACCCAGGAAACAGGAGAACGATAATGTGTTCCCCAGCAACGTTTGGGGTATATAGTGAGTCACCCCTGACCTAGCAAGGATCCCTAGCCTTGGGCAGGGAGGTCATGTGGGGAACACCGGAACCCTGCTCACACCACCAGGCTCTGTAGCATCATTTGCACAGCTGGGGACCTCTGTGCCTTCCCCCCGCGGGTTTGCACATATAAGGTAAAGGAGAGTTACCTATCCCCGTGTCTCAGAAGGAGGGGGTGTTGTGAGGGGGTGGTGAGAGCGCAAACATAAGCTGGTAATAACAGAATCACAGGACTCGGGAGATAAAAGGCTCCCTGAAGGCAGGATCATCGATGTAACTGCATGTACGTCATTCCTGACAGGCACTCGCTCTTGCCTGTAGTTAAAAATCACAACTTACGAAGACCGAAGTTTTCCCAAATGATCTGTGCCATATCTCCACTGTTCCTTACTATTAGAAAGCCTGTAATAAATGTCTAGCCTGAATTTTCCTTGCTTTCATTTAAGCTCATTGCTCATCATATCCATCAAGGAAATCTGGACAGGACTGTTCACTCCTATTCTCTTTTTATCAGCCTTTTTCTGTTTTTCAGAAGTGTTACTGTGCTTCTCTTCAGTCTGTTCTTCCTCAGACTAAATGCCAGTTTGTTCAATCTTACATCATAAATCATGTTTTCACAAGGTGGGCCATATTTTTTACTTCATTTTTCATATTTCTCCTTCATCTCTTTTTCCTCATCCTCTCTCTACCTCATACTTCATCTGTCCCCAACCCTTTACCATATTCTGATTCTATCCTTAATTATTTTCTCCTTTATCAATTTCACAATTTTGTAACAGGGCTTGTTCTGGAATTGGGATTTCTTCTTACTCTGCTTTGCCTTCTTACTTTTGCAAAGGATGATCTTAAAGCATTGAAATATTGTCTGCCTTCCTGGTTAGAAGAGAAGTGCAGACTGAGCACAGCTTTACCGGTCAGGAGCTCCCAAGCTGTAGTTCTGGCTTAGCAGCAGCTTGTCTTCAGCACAGCCCCAGGCAAGGCAGCCGACCTTGCCCTGCTAAGAGTTTCTCAAGGGCTTACGTGATTTTTAAAATTATGGTAGTTTATTGCAAGAAATATAGAAAAAAACCAAAAAAAACCACTAGCACTAGTATGAAAATTTGAGCTAGTTTTGGATAAGTGTCAAGGTCTCCCAAGCAGCTCACATTTTTCTGGTCACAGACAGTCTTTAACATCACTTTAAACAACCACTCCAGAAATGCAAAGTTTGTGTATAATTAGTGTTCACTTAGACTTCAGGGCTGTCATAAGGCTGAGGGGTATAAAGATGAAAAAGATTAGGTGCTGTTATGTTTCTCACGTCCACAAACCAGTATTGTCAGTCTTAATATTGCAGAGTCCTTCTGAGCTGAGGGCTGTCACAGGCTGTTGCTTTGTTTGTGGGGTTTTAACATCTTCATGCCAAAACCAGCTCATGGGTATATCGTCCAGTATTGGGCCTAAATACATGCAATGTCTTCTGCACCCATGTGTTAATATTCTCCAGCCATAGTTTCACACATTTGAAAGGCAAAAAGTTAATGATTTTAAGTTAATCTAGGGATCTTTATTTATGTAACTGACTGCAAGATAATTAATTCTTATGAAAAATTGGCTTTTGTTCATTAAAAAATACTGTGCAAGAAAACTCCAGGTCTGGATATTGTTCTGTTCAGTGCAAAGGACAGATTGTTGGCATTCCTGGGTACATCTGCTCTCTGGCAAAGGAGTGCTTCTTATCAAGTGCTCTGATGTTCAAGTGCTTGAGGGCTTGTTCACATGGGAAAATTCAGTGGCATTATTCATACCTCTCCACTGCAGAATATGAGCACCCACATGGGAACTCAACAAGGGTATAATTATTTTGCTCTAGAAAAGTCCTAAGTACCTTCATATAATTTCTCCCCAGAAAGTTAGCTATGGCACAGGTAATGCAACACACCAGAGAAAATGCATTTGGGGACATCAAAACGGACTGCTTTCTACAAAAGCAGCTCTTCACTCATGTGACAATACATTTCCCTATTTGCGGTTGTTCCTTCACACAGAACACTGTCCTTGCTTTAAAAAATCTCATTCTACAGAGAAATTGAAACAAACACCATGCACGTATATATCCGCACCCACCCACCCATTATTTTAATTATCGATATTAATTTTACTGCATTTACACTTTTCTTCTTCAAAGCACCGTCCGTACCCTCACTCTGACCGCAGCACTCGGACAGATGCTATCGGAGCAGTGACTCCTCTCGGTAAGCAAACGATGTGCTGAATGCTGATGGAGAGGGCTAGCGCTAGCTCGGAAAATAAGCAAGAACAGAATCCAGGTAATGTAAAACAATTTCACACTTCAAAGGATATTAACAGGACGTGCTGCACCTGCAGCCACGAATTTCATTAGCATAGGAGAAAACCAATCTCTGCACTGTAAATGTAACACAGTGGGTGGGAGGGATGGAAAAGAGAGAGAGAGAAAGAAAACACAGGCTGCCTGGCACACGGTGTCCCTTAGCAGCGGCTGGGATGTGGCCCTTGCAGTTCTGCCTTTTGTGTCTACTCTGCCCTTTGCAGTTCTCGCTGAGTGACCCGAAGCAGCTGGTACAGCTCCGAGAGAGATTTCAGAGTCCTCTGGTGCCCGGCAGCGTCCATGTGCCCCGGCTCGGCACAGTCCTGCACGGCCTTCTGCAGCTGCAGCTGCAGGGGGAAGGAAACCAACGGTCCTCTGAGATTTGGGGAAAACCAGCGACGGAATATTTTGTCACAGATTACCTGAGGAAAGGAAAAAGAGAAGATTATGGTCTTTCAGGGACTACAACTAATGCCCTGCTGCTTCTCTAGGACTGTAGCAAAATGTCATTGGAATCCAAAATGCCTCCAGCCACCCAAAGAGGAAAGTATAGAACAGCGACATCCGCAAACGCCACGCTCTAGCTGAGGCATCCCCTCTTCTTCTCAGCCTGCTCTTACACTTCTACATTGCAAGGGGAGAATCGCAGCCAAACCCCCCCGCTGCTTACACGTGGACAGCCACGACTTTCCCATTAGTGGGGACAGTAATGCTAATCCCCTGCCCCTACTTCCTCCCCTCTCACGTCTGAGGCATTGGGCTAACAGCTACGCAAAAACGTGGCAAATAAACGCTACCGAGTATTAGGGTCTGTTTGCATGCTTCAGGATGGGATTTCCGAATGGAACAGGGACTTCTGTAGTCACGTTTAAAAACCTGACTGACTTCATCTCACAGTCTTCTAGTACATACCATGCATTTTATAGTCAATGTGATTTTAAAAGAAATGGATGCATAAAGCAGCTGTGTCTACTCACTTGCAAGTTGTTATTGGCTCTCTGTGCTCCACATCTTCTGATTTTCAGATTGCATTTTGAAAAGCAATCAAAAAAATTACAGTCTTCATCTCCTGTGCAGTTCTGTTCGAGAATGTCCCTCATTTTGGGTTCAAAAAAGGCCATATCCACATCGATGGCCACCACCTGTGGATCAAAACATCATCAGATCATCAGAGCATCAGATCTGGCATGGCACAGCCTGCGGGACAGGGCTGAGCAAGCATTCTTTGCTGCTTGCCTTTGGAAATGTTGTGCCAAGACCATCTGCCAGTGGGGAACTGGGATCACAATGAAAGGGCTTAATTTCGCTTAACTGAGCTGCAGTAGTCTTATGAATACCACCTTTTAAACAAAACCAGCCAATGCTTACTACACCAGGAAAGGGAAAATTATTTGTGGACAATACGCGTCCTTGGGGCCAACTGGGTTCATTTGCCTTAAACCAGGATCGACTTAAAGATCGATCTACTTGTTGCAGCTTATGCAGATGGCATCTCCACCTTTTAATTATATGATGGTGCAAAATTATCCACAGGCCACACAGTATCATTTCAGATTCATCATTCAGACTAAACCCCTGACTTTATCGTTGTGGAGAGGAGCAGTGGGATGCACAGAAGTACCTGCACCTGCTACAGCTCCTGCAAACCTGCCATTGCATTCAGTGGGTTTGCATCTCTTCAGCTGTAGAAAGAGATCCCTGAGGTTGTTGAAAGTTGGGTCTGGCTTCGCCCAGTCCTGTTTGCAATGGTTTGACTCCTTTATTTTGCATGGTTCTTGTCCTGCTTGTCCAGAAATATGGCTCATAACAGAGTCCAGCCAGCAGTTGGTGTCAGCAGAAAAAGCAAGGACTGAAGGGATCAATCAGTTTTCTTGCCTCGACGCAAGGCTCGCAAAATAGTGAATACGCAGCTCAGAGGTCTGCAGAGCTGTGCCTGTGCTAGGTTTGAAACCATTCTTGGAGTCAAGGGCTGTAGTCTCAGTTTCTGCCAGTGTCGTTCCACCCATGAATACTTCACTTGAAAAAATCACAGCAACAAACAGGGAAAGAAAGGAAGCCAGTAATGGGACGGCAGCTGCTTAACATGAGACAAACTCTGGGTGACCACAGTGACTGCAGCCTGCCTTCAGCGCCATGGATGCAGCAACCAGCGGACGTTCAGAGCTGCGCTTAATACTTGACAGTCAGGGTCAGAGACTCTCCCTTGCAGCAGCTGACACACATTTTCATGGAGGGAAACAGCCAAGACCCAGGCAAAGCAGAGTTACTTGGTGTCCTAGTTTCGGCTGGGGCTCAAACGATAGTCTCATTTTTTAAGATTTGACCTCCCAAATAACAGGGGAAGCTGAACTGCGTGGCTGGAGCGGCAGCTGGATCAACCCCAGGAACTAAAGATGTCTGGTCTGGTGGGAGGCCAAATAAACCTTCCACAGGCAAAAGAAAGAGCAAGGTCTAATCTTCATTTTATTCTACTTCTTTTTCCCCAGGGAAAATCGTAAAGAGATGAGGCACAGCTTAAAAACTCAAGTATTTTAAAACTTCTTGGAGAGCTTGATAATGGTGATGTAGCCTAAGGAATTTCACACGTTTGGACAGGCAATTTTTTTTTTTTTCTTTTCTCCTTTAACTTCCTTAAACTTTCTGCAGTTTTGCTGTTCACTTCTTTGGAGAAGAGACAGTAAAAGCGGTGCAGGGTTTCCCCAGTCCTAGCTAGGGTCACTGCAGCAGCTCCCTGGTGGGGTCTCTGCCAGCGCTGAGCACCTTTGACAATCTGATCGATTGCTCTGCTAGGAAAAACAGCCCTGGTTCCCAAACGTGCGGCTGCCAAAGGGTTCAGTGGTTTCACTGAAGTTTATCTGTTACAAAAATGTGTGGGCATCCAGCCAGATCCTGTGAAGATAGATCTGGGTGACACTCTACCTATAAACAGCTGCATTTTGGTGGGGTTTGTTATGATTGTAATTGATGATGAAAGTACCTAAGGAAACACAGGAAGGACCCAACTTGTCTCGTGACCTGATTTAAAGTCATGTTTAAGGTGCTGTAATCTCTCTAGTTCTCTCTGCGGTGCTGGTAAAATAGGAAGCTCTCCCGGAGCGCTTGTGTATTTACCCAGACCTCCTTCCAACTCTGCCCCTTATGTAGTTCCATGGCAGCTTAAAATTCCCCTGGACGATCTACCAGGCAGTGATCTGTCCCCTCCATGCTGCAGGAACAGCACGTGACGGCCGGAGCGAGGGCTGGAGGCTTATCCCCACCATTTGAAAATAATCCTCAAAGCAAAACTATTCCACTCCAGGCACATGTCTTTGGGCATTAGCAGTCTCCTTACTGGGATGAGAAATAGTGGTACTATTATGAGTGTACAAAGCACAAGAAACAAATGAAAAAATCGCTTAGAACGAACATGAGGGACAAAAAAAGAGGCTGCCTTGCTGTGTCCCTGTTCTGGAACTGGTTGATAAAAACACCTGGAGTTTCTGCTTTTCTCCTTCCTTCTTCACCGATCAGAAGCTAGCTCCGCTCCCCAACCCCCTGCAGCTTCCTGACTGTGTGTATCTCCTGTCTCCCAGCCCAGTGGGGCCATAGCAGATGATACCAACAGGCTGTAACTGGGAGAGCCATGTGTGAACGGCAACTCACTTTTTTTTTTTTTTAAATGAATTCTTCTACAAAATACTAAATCAGAGTACTTTGCTATACCAGAAGGTGACTGCTGTCTCCTTAGACCCCAGAAGTCATGGGAGGATCCTGGAGAAGCAAGCCTCACCAAGAGGACTCGTAAAGGAAGACACATCCAACAATCTTTCTCTTTTCCTAAATGAAATCTCTTTTCCTGTAAGTAGGCTGTAAAGCAGATGCTCTGGTGTGCGCTCAGCCACACGCAGTCACAGCCCTGTGTAAGTGAAAAAGATGGGCAAAGCCTGCCTTGAGGAATCCTGCCGTACCTCACTTTGCCTAAATACTGGTAGGCTTGTGTTAGTTTCTTGCTGTAGCTCCTCACCCATTCCCTGTTCAGCTGCTGTATTGCACCTGAATAAACAATGGCAGGGAAGGGAAGGGTGAAGGGGAAGCCCTCTAATTGCTCTTAATGGTTATACCGTTAGGCAATGTTTGCCTAGTTCTCTGAAGATGCGAAGGTTATATTAACACTCAGTGAATACTGAGAATAGCATTCAAGTCCCCGAAAATCCTTTATGTTCCCTCAGAGTGCAGAAACTCCCTTGGTGTTGCTGCAAATTGTGAGCCTGGTCCAAGCACGCACTTACTGCACAGTGCCTCCAGTACGTACGCACAATTCCCACCAAAACCAGTGGCTTCCGTCCACAGAATGAATGCAAGATACATTCAGCAATGTGGTGCTGAGCTGCATCACTACTTAGAAATCGTGCATAGCTATTCAGGTCTCAGTTACAGCTGAACAAAAAAAATCAAATGGTAACAGTACCAGGGAGTCTCATGTCACTGTCCTTGGATCGTTTCCAGAGCAGAGAAGCTGAACACTAAAGCACAAAGATGTACGTGTTTGGATGTGGGGAGTTCCCCTTGTGCCAGGTCAGAGAATTCAGCCTTAGCTTTCAAATTCAAACAAGTTTTTTCTTTCAGCATCACTACCAAAAGTAGTTGCCATGACTCAAATTACAGCTTTCTTTACAGCTTTTGAGATCTCCTTGCCTTTCAGGAGGTATCCCTCACCACACCCAAAAGACCCTCTTGGTGCCAGTGCCTTTGAGGAGGTGAAACAAATCAGAACTGAGCAAAGAGTTCTCCAAACAAGCAGCAGGATCTAGCTCTCTGAAACATGGCTGCACACATTACAGAGATGAAAAGCAGTAGAGAAGCTCCCCTGTCACTTGTAAATGCATTGGTTTTGCAAAAACTTGGCCAAAAGCTGTACAAGGAGGGAAGTATCATTTCAACACAGCCATTTTCAGACTAGAATTTGACCTCAAATTGCTGCAACACCATCCCAAAGACCCAACTTACCGTGAGATCGTGCCTGATAGCAAAGTTTTCTGGTTTGATGTCACACAGGTGAAGCCGGTGAGAGAAATCATTATCAAAATGCTGCACCATGTCCAGAAAGCTGAGTGCAATGTCAATGATGGCTCTCACCCTGCCTCTGTGGCCAGAAAGGGAGGGACCAACCACATTTTCCAAGGGAAAAAGAGTTTTGTGCCAGGCATGTCCGGCTGTGAGATACTCCACAGCATAAAAGTGTCCACAAGAGCCAATAATTCGTAGTACGTGTTTGCTGAGGTCCTGCAGCAAACTGAAGTAGATATATTCTTCCTGCTGGAGCAAGGACCACATGCTGGCCACCTGTGCTTTCCAACGTGGTCCTTTCTTCCTTGTCCACAGGGGCCTCATGGTGTTGTTAGACAGTTCTAGCCCCAGGACATTTTTGACCTCCAAGGCTACCATCAGCAGAAGCTCTGTTTCGGGAATATCCTGTGTTTCCACCTCCTCTAGCATGCTGAGATGCTGGTAGCTGGAGAAGATTTCCTTTTTGGATTTCAGGATGATGGGCTGGCCTCTCCAGTCAGCCTGGATGACCTTCTTACCTCTGTCATAGTAAAGGCAGTGTTTGTACACCAGCTTCCGTGCCACACACAGGTCCTCACAGAGGTCGCCAGTCAGGGCTCCGCTGCTGTAGTCAAGACACTGGAGTGAAAGAGCAGAATATTGAATGCAGGACCATACACCCATGGTCCACGTAGAAGAAAGGCAAAGAATCAGCAACAGTCCTAAGCTCAAGAGGCTTGCAGCAGTCATGGTACCACAACCTACAACCGCTGGGTTATTCAATTGTTTTTCAGAAGCCTCTAGGGACCTTTTACTAGGGGGTAGTCTTGCTTCAAACAGGGATTCCTGGGATGGTAAAGGACAGGCTTTTGGGGGGCAGGGAAATGGACTATATGACCTGTTACTCTTAAGTTCTTGCCACATATGAATTCAGTAAGACAAGCTTTGAACACACTTGGCTGCACTATGTGAGATTCTGGGCTGTAACACTTTAAGGCACAGGAGAGAACTTCCAGCGTTATGCAGGACTGCTCTGGAAGGTTCAGGGCAGCATAACTTAGACATCCTCACTTAAACTACAGGAAAATCCCTAGGTGGCTGAATTGCTGGGACCTTCCACAACCCTGCGTGTTTCAGCCTGGCACTCAACATGCCCTGAATGAAGCTGTAAGAACCTCCTTCTGCCCTACCAGGAAACACACAGGTTGTGCTCAATGCCTCTCGGACCAAGAACTTTCAGAGTTTTTAAATATGTAAATGCTGTAGGACAAAATGACTTTTTGAGGTTTTATATGTAACTATCAGGACTGACATTTTAATATGAATTGCTTAAATACTTTTTTTTTTTTTAAATGGAAAAAATTCAGCCCATGGAAACATGGGAACTGCTGCTTGATAGTTAAGTGGTCACTGCAAATTCATACAAGAAATACAAGGATTCCCTCACCAGTTCTTCCCTCAACCCATAATTGTTTCCATACCATCATTTCCAAAAGTGTAGGCAGTCAATATATTCCTGTGGGCATTCAGAAGTGCAGCTGCAGGGACTGCTTTGGGCGAATCAGTAGAGGGGATGCTCAGAGGTCTCTGGTGAAAGGGGAATAGACTGTAGTGGTGTAGAAAGCCAAACATCTGGGAGGCAGCTCGACAGTGTCAGCCTTCTTCATTGCTTTCTGGCATTTGAACCTTCATTTATACAAGCTGGCAGCTCCCCCTGCATGTGGAGTAATTGCAACAGCTCCCTGACCCCCACTTCATTTGTGACTTGCTGTTGCATACACAAGAAACACGATCATAAAATTCAAGAGATGTATTTTCTTAGGACAGTCTCTGAGGTGTGCACCAGAGGAACACATTCTGATGCCGGGCAACGTTCAGAGTCCAACCTTAAACAACACACTGGGGAATGGGTGCAGGATTAAGTCCAAAATCCTGGAATGGTGATAAATTGACTAAAACAGCCCACTGATGTCAGTTCAGACAGGCATAAAATTTATTTATACTCTTATGTTCTCCCAGCCCAAATGAGAACATTCAATGCCAGCAGCCAGGTAGGCAAATTCTGGCATGAACATCCTGACCCCGAGTCCAGGGCAATGTACATGTGTGAAACACACACGTCTGCATCCACATCCACGTCAGGATGGTCAAGCAGACTCAGTGGGCTGTCCGCAGACTTCAGAGCACACAGATCAATGATCTTCCTTTTGGAAATCTACTTCTATTAATGTAACACAAATTTATTTTCCCTTTTTAAGTAGGAAATGTAATTTTCTTAAAGGAAGTAGTTTAGCAGTTCTCACCATGCGGAACTCTAACAGATCTTAGCAAGAAGATTACAAACAGAAGGAATTTGGGGGGGGGGGGCGTTTCTTTGGAGCATAAGTATAATCACATTTAAAATCATTGCTCTCCTATTGAGAAGACCACAACCTAACTCTGCTTTTGCTACAGTAAGAGAATATAGGACTTACTCCTGCAATTGGGTCCACATGGGTGAACACTTGCCCCTGTGGACAACTTTACTGTGGTCCATCAAGTTCGCTCTTAGATGGTCCATATGCATGGACCTCTTGCATCTTGAAAGAACACATACCCAGAAGACCTGCAGTCAAACATGTGAACATGCAGCTTATTTTCTTGTGTTGCCATTACGTCATTCTTAATGGCATCAATGAGAAAAAGTAGTTGTGGAAAAAACAGTCTCACATTTCCCAGACACAGGAGATGGGTCATTTTTGAATGTGGCTGCAGTTTAGGACTTGTCCGCTGTTCCAGTTGAACCCCGAAATCTCTGATTATTAACCTAGTATCTCACAAACAGTCTCTGAATCGGATTCTTCTAACACTGAATTTGCACAGTGTTTTGCAAACCGGGATCTGTGAAAGAGGACGTGACCAAGGAGTTCCTGGTCTCACAATGATGAAACACAGATCAGCCTTCCAGAAGTAATATTATCTGCTGGTCACCAATGCAAGCAAAAATTTCAAAAAGGCTTCCTCAAATAAGCAATCAAGAAGTTTGTACAATTTTCAAGATCTCTCTCTCTCTCTACTCACAGAACGTAGTGAGTTGTGAGTTGCTCAACAGCTTTAAAAATCTCCTCAGTTTCCTGTTCATTATAACCTGGACAGTCAACAGAGACCAACTGCACCTTCACATCCTCACTACCCGCCCCCCCCATTATTCCAACTTTTAGTGTTTTATGTTTTGCCTCAAGCATAGTACACTAAGTAAGCTTAGCCCCCCAGCTCTCCCACTATAATCCTTATTTTTTCAGCCCCCGGATGATTTTTGTGTTTTTATTCCCTCCCTGTTTCTTCTCTCCATTTTCTCCTCCGCCATCCTTAGAAGCACAGACATCAGACGGAACGCTGTTGTCCAGTGCCACAAAGAAAGCCAACAGCCCTTCCCTAATTCTCCTTTTTGAAGATATTCAGAGACTATCATCTCAGCTTTTTAGACACAGTCTACACTGGTAGTTCATGTTGAAGCAATTATTTGACCCCGATGTTCTTTCCAAAGTCATACAGTTTTACAAGATAGTCTTCCATCCTATTGGCATAGCTTGTACTCTTGTGCTCCCCAGTGTACTAACTTGCATTTTACTGTATTAAAACACATTTTGGTAGACTGAAAACATTTAACCAGCTGATTCAGATTATCCTGCAATGAAAAGATGGTCTGTTTATTATTTACCAACCCAGGAACCTTTGTACTGACTGCAAACTTTACTGTACAAGATTTCATGTCACCGTGATGGCTGCTGATAAAAAGAAGAATCAATTCCGCAAAGAAATCTTCCAGAAATGGTCCTCCACACTGCCATCCCTGTCTTAATGACTGCATTTTGAGATCTGTCAATGAGATAGATAGTTTTAAATCTACCTAATGAGCACCCTTTGAATGCCACTAAGTGCCAGATTTTTTAAACTAAAATATGAAAGTGATGCTAAGCCAAAAGCCTTCTAGAATAACAGCTATACTACACAAAAATGCAAGCACAAGCATGGTTTGGACTTGCTCACCTGTTTCTGTTTAAAATTGGCTACATAAATTTTAATATCCTTACTACACTTATCAAGATAAGTTTAAAAAGTTGGATTTAAATTCATGTAAATGTTTAACATAAACCCCACTAAGGATTTATAGAAATTGAAATAACTTACTGTACCACCATCACTTTGTGTAGACCAAGCCTGAGACTGAGTCCTGCCTTGTTAACAAGTACTTCCCCTATGTAAATGTGATCCTGAGCAAGGGTTTGGGAGGCATCAAAATTTATTAATTTCTCCAGAGAAAACAGAAATTGATCACTACGATTTAGTGTGTTCAGCGTAAATGAAGATGAGACCAGTGTTAGGAAAGAGTAAGTGGTTTTTTGGAGAGTTAAAGCTGGTCTCTGCAAAATGCCCGGTGCTACTTCAGGCTTCCCAGTGCTGTACACACCTACACAGATGTACATTTTACTCAGAAGGAAATAAACCTTCAGAAATATCGCTTGCAAGGGTATACAACCATGCAATTTTCACCCACTTACTTAAAATAGCTCATCTTATTTCATACGGAAAGTATGACAGAAGAATATTTTTTCTTGGAAGTCAAATTTTGCTTAATAAAGGGCATGAGACTTGAGCTATCAGATTATTTGTTTCATAGATCAATTGCACTTTCCATAACTGCAGAACTCATGCTATGCTCGGATGCATAAAGACTTACTTCAGGGCTGATGAAGGTGAGCTCATTTTCTAATTGTTCCACTGGAAGGACGATGCCTTTCTAATGTCATCTGGGAAAACTGGCACTTACAAACTTTAACGATACTATTGGAGCCTGACCTAAGGAAAGAGATGAGGATTCACCTGTGGAAACAATGAGCACAGCAATCTCAGCTACTCTTCCTCTGGAAGGAGGATCTGAAACTGAACTATCACACAGAGATAGCGACAACTTTCCAAGCTTGTGCCAGCAACCCAATCCCTGCCTGGGCTTTTGAAGTCATGCCTAATGCTCTCCAAACTGAAGAGCAGCAACAAGTCTCTGTCCATCTGTTTCCTGGCAAGGGCGATGGCAAGGGCCTGGACCTCCCTGAGCTTGGCGGCTCCTTGCACCTCCATACCTTTGGGCTCTTCCCAGCCACGTAAGGAGCAGGCAGGATTTATTCCTTCAGCTGCGATCCTGAGCTCAGCTGTACTTCAAGCTGACTGCTGGGGTAAAGGAACTGGATCTCGCTGCCACTAAAAACACGCTGTCAGGACCACTGCCTATAGTTTCTCTTCCTTGATTATACAGAATTTAGGGAAAATCTATGATCAGTTTTTGCTGGCAGTAATAGATTATTTAAATACCTTAATCAAGAAACAAAATTAAACTCAAAGCATTAACCCACGCTGTTCCTCTTGTCGAAGTGTTTCCTACACGATTCTAAGCTGTTTCTTTTATTTTTAGTTTTTAAGGGAGATTTTAATGAATATTCACAAATCCTTTCTTGAATTTTTAATAACTGCATCTTAAATGCCAGCCCCCGCCGGACGTAAAGGAGGCGTTACAACCTGCGTAGCGTTTCTGAAAGACGACTTTTGTACAATCACCTTTTCGGCTAAATAAATAAAAAAAACAAAACCGGAGGAAGGTTTCCCCCGCTTCGGAGCGGGCGGGATGCCGAGCTGCCCTTTGCAAAGCGCTTGGGAAGCGCACCCGTACCCGCACCCCACGCCGGAGCCGGCCCGCTGCCTGCACCTGCCCTCGCCCCGGGAAGGGAGGGAGGCAGCCGCCTGCCCGCCGGGGCAGCCCCGGGGCCGCCGGCAGCCGCCCGCCCGGTCGCACCGGGGACGGGCCGGTGATGCGGCACCTCCGGCGGGACGGAGCCGGGCAGGAGCGCCCCGGCGGCGCGGCCGAAAGCGGGTGCTCGGCTCCTCGCAGCCCTGAGGGACTCCCGGCGCCTTGTCAGGCCGGGCAGCCCCCGGGGGATGCCCCGCGTCCCGCCGGGGCACGTACCAGCCTCGCCAGGATCCGGTGGCTTTTCTCGTCCGTGCAGCGCTCGGAGAAGACGCTCCTGTGGAGGAGGAACAGCAAGGCGCTCACCACCACCCAGCAGGCAGCCCAGAGGAGGAGGAGCAGGAGCACCAGGGTGCATCGCCGCCAGATTTTGAGCCGCAGCCTCTTTAAGCCCGGGATGCCCCTCATCGTCGCGCCCGGGCTGGGTTCGGGCGGCCGCTTCAGCCGCTGCGGCCCCGAGCGAGCGGCGGTGGCGGCGGTGGGCGCCGCGCTCCCCCCCTCGCACGCTTGTCCCGCTCCCCGCCGGCGCCCATCGCCAAACGCCCCCCGCCCCGCCGCTGCCGCCCCCCCGCCGCCGCCGCTCCGGGCCCCGGGGCGTGGGGACTTCCCCCCCACACACACACCCCCCGCCCCGTCCGCCGCCGGGCTGCCCGCCGCCGCCGCGGCCCCGGCCCCGCTCCCGCCCCCGCCGCCGCCCCCTCCTCGGGCCGGTGCTGCCCTTACGGAGCCCGGAGCGCCCCTTTTGAATTTAAGCCACGTAGTTCCGCCGGCTTTTGTCTGCTCTCCCTTGTGCCAAGCGGCCCCTGCCCCTGCAGTCACTTGGCGGCTTCTGCCCGCGCCCCCCTTCCTTCCCCCTCCGAGTTTCTCACCCGAGAATAAAAGGGGTTTTGAAGGGTGATGGAGGCTGCTGTGGGAACCCTTCCCCACCCAGGCGGCTGCCCGACGCTTTGAAAGCAGCAGCCTGGAGATGGACGGCTCCTTCTGGTGAAAGCTTCGCCTCCCGTCTAATGGGGGGGGGGGGGGGTGTGTGTTTATTCTGGAGTAACTTCTCCGGTTTTTGCCCGCCCGGGGCTGAAAGAGGAAGAGGACGAAGCGATTCAGGTGCCCATTCACTAACGCACCCCCTAGCCCTCCCCCATGGTGGGTCACCCCTTGATTTTCCAGCAGCTTCCACAGCCTCCCCTGCCCGCTCCCTGCCCCGGGGCTGCGCTGCCCACCGCAGGCATCACCCGGCCGGGGGGATGCGGGCTGGCCCCTGCCCGGCACCCCCGTGTCTGGGCTCCCCAGGCAGGTAGCGGAGCGGCCCCATTGAATTACATTGCCGAACCAGGGCAGGGTGTACTGGGTGCAAGGGTGCTGGGGACGATAGATTGTCTCCCTGCCTTCTGGCAGAGAGAGCATCTTTCTATGTCCCTCTCTGAGGAGGATCAGCTCCATGTGACAGCCTCTAATATACTTGACTTTATTAATGTTTCTAAGGGGTCAAAGACCCAGATGTTTGTTTCTGTGCAGCAAGCAAGATCCTGGCATCCTTTCCTCAGTCCAGATGCAGATGTTCACTGTCTCTGTTTAGACCACCGCATTCACTTTTTTCTCTCTTGGCTCCCACTTGATAACATCTCACCATCACAGTTTTTAATGGGAAAATGCACATTGTAAAGTACAGCCCAACGTAATAAGGATATCTGATTCAGGTTTACTGTCAGATATGATGAAAAAGGACCAGATTCATTTTCTTTCCCTTGTATGGATGGTTACCTCAGGCTACTTGCAATTCCGTAGCAGGAAGATGAATTGCAGTCAATGAAACCACTCGAAGGGTAAATTATTTACCCAAATGAGTAAGAATAGCAGCATCTGGCCCGTGGATGGAGAACTGCAGAATAATTCAATAGAGATGTATTTTAATGTGCATCTTGTGTAAGTTGCTCTGGTGCACATTTCGTTAGTAAATTAATTTAATGGGATAAGGGGAAAGTTCACTGTTGGAGAGTTGGGTTCAGGGATATATGTTCTGCACCATCATGTCCAACTTCATGAAAAATTAGTCGTTAAAAAGAAAGATGTGTCTATTGACATGATGGAATTTTACCTCTCAGAACAGCAAGGGGATGAGCACAGGTGCAGCAAACTTGCTGCTATCCACACCTTTTGCATGGTCAGTACAGTTCTCCCATACATGGCAGAGCAGGGTTTGAAATACAGCTTCTATGTAGATGGCAGACTGTGGCAGGAAAAAAAAAAAAAGGAAAGATAAACATTGCTGAAAATATTACAGCTTTCTAGAGACTGGCAGTGGGGACAGGGGTTCAAGAAAAGCAAAACTACTTCCAACTCCAAAGAGTCTCAGAGGCAGAACTGTTATCACTAACCACATCTTCTATTATTAGTGTGTTTTGCTTGGTCTCTCCATCATCTCATTTCTTCACCTGCAGAGGCTGTCTATGGCCATCGTTTTTATATTTGTCCTTTTTGCCCCTGGTCTTTTTACTGAGAGGAAGCTTCCTTTGGAGGCACTGGCAATACAGTCTGTTTCTTGGGGATGTAGCAAGCAAGAAAGACTGACTGGGCAACTAGGAACTGAAAACTTTTAATCCTATTTCTTAGTCTGATACAGTCTTTCAGAACCTCTCCGACCAGTTTTGGGTGCTCATCTGGAAATTCCGAGGACAGTAAGTGGGGAAGGGCAAGAGGGACAGCTGCTTAGCCGTTCCTCTGTAAGGAGTACCTGCTAGGCTTGAACGCAGCCAACCATCACCCGCTGCTGCTGCCACCTCGGAGGAAAAACTGCAGATCTGCCATACTGATGTCTGCAATAGTCCCACGTTGGAGGGAGATGTGTCCCACATGGAAAAGGGATGCAGATGGTGGGGGGAACTCAGGCATCAGAATATCTCCCTACTTCTTGGTCCTAAGCTGTCTGGGTAATAGTTTAGGTGCTATCAAAACTATATGTATTTTACACTTCATTTTTTTAACTGTGGATCTTAACTTCTCTGTCAGCATTCCCCAAAGGATATTACATATAATTTCACATCCCCAAGATTCTGTATGAGTATCATTTGCGTTTTAACTATAGTTCTGAAAACAAATATTAATTACTCCTGACTTTAAGCTAGTAACAAAGTATGGAGGCTTCAGTTCTGGTTAGATGTCGTAGCTGAGCTGCTCTAATTGCTACTGGAAGAAACAAGCGTGTTCCCTCCTCCTCTTCCACCATCCCCTCCCTGGTTTCCTCTTGGTCTTGCCTGCCTAGTCCAGTCCCTTTCCCCAGTGAAAGACATATGTCTCGCTGCCCAATGAGTTTTCTCAACTCACTAACAGGGCAGAGAACTGTAAAGCTGTGTGTTCTTTGCTGAGATCATTTTCAGACAGGTTAGGAAGTCCTGAGGAGGCCACCAGGCTCAGCTGTATCGCGTGTCTTCGCATTAAGGGTGCAATGTGATACAAGGGATAAGGTGACCAAAATGGAAACGGTTGCTGAAAGGGCCAGTCCTGTCCCCATTTTCACCCCAGCCATGTGCTTCCACTTCTTCCTCGGCAGTTGGATTGGGGTAGTTAGCCCAGCAGGCAGCACCTCTAGGTTTCTGAGTGCACTCAGAAGGTACCAGCTAAAATTCACTGGAGTCTGGGATGCGTAAGGAACCCGCATCCTTCCCTTTGGTTTGGGAACAGCTGCTACACATCATAGCAAGTGCAATTCTACCTTTACCATACAGGTGTCTGCTGCTTTGAAATGATGGAATAAGAAGAAATTGACTAAGAAAAAACCAGTATTTTAATATAGTTTTAATAAAGTTTTTAATAGTTTTAATAACAAATAAAAGTACAAGGTGAAAGAAATCTGATGAAGCAAATGCAAGTTGCATGACATTCACACTAGACTGTTCACCGGTTTCGTTTTATGGTAAATCCCCCAGGAGGCATTTGCAGGGAATAAAGCTCTGTCTTCCCAAAAATTTTGATACAGCATTCAGACAGGGGAAAGGGTTTGTATCTAGTTGTTCAGTCTCTGAACTTTCAAGTATCCCACTGACTTTAGTGAGAATGAAAAGTTGGACAATTCTGGTAAATATACGTGTGTGTGTACACATACCCTCGTGTATGTACCTGTATACATGCACACATATAAAGAGACATCTTCAGAACAGATCAAGAATTGACCCAGAAAGCTTGGATTCAGTAAAAGGCCAAAGCCTGGGTGCTTTAGGATCAGGGTGTTTAGCCTTTAATGAGTCTGCTGCTAGCTGCAAAATTCAAAGCTAGTTTTAGATTTCCCTAAACTTCAAGGTTCTTCAGACTAGCAGAGTTAATTCTAGTCCATCCTCCGTAAAATATGTATCTAAGTGTCTCTCTGTCCCATAGCAATTTTCCCTTGGAAAAAAACTCTGCATTTCCCTTGGAAAAAAACTCAGAGAAACTTTGCTTCCTGTATATATTAAAACATGACTATTTCATCTTGCATTCCTGTATTCCTAAAGGAAGCTATATTCATATTCTCATTTTAACTGAGAATTAAGCTTGAGGGAAATTAATTAGTAGAAGTTAAATTAAAGCAAGTGACATCAAGGGCAGTAAAAATAATCCTGGACTAACTGTATTGGTTCCTACCCAATTTAATTGCCACAACGTTTGAATTACTGTTTAGAGCACGATGACAACACCAAGTTGGTCTCCTCTTCATCACCACATGGGGCACATCACAAAATTGCGCATCACTGGTGACGGTTCAGAAGTGGAATAACCACAGGCTTCAACATCCAGGAGCGAGGAGATGCCTTGGCAGAGCCAGGTGGAGGAGCCTGGCATGGTGTCTGCCTCTGCTGTCTACCTACGTGTGGGCTCAGGAGCTTCTCAAGCCAGGACCGTGAGGAGCTGCTGAGCCCACAGGTTTCTCATTGCCTCCAGACACAAGCTGCATTGCACAGGCTCAAGTTGTATTAGGCTGTTATTCCTTATTTTCCTAATTACTTAATTCTTTATGAGAGTTTAAAATAAAAAAATAAATCAGTCATTAAGAACTGCCTTGGCACTCAAGTTAATGAAATGTAAAACTGGTTCATTAGGAATTATTGTTCTGTTTGATTGATTTCATCACCTTCTGTCATTAGCACTCTGTTGTCTATGGAAATAGGGGACGTTTCTGTTAATCTGTCACAGGGCACAAATGAATCTCCTATTCTCCTGCTAGAGGCTCAGGAAACTTTCAAGTGCTGCTTGAATCTACCTTGAAAATATATTTTAACATATAAATATTTCTTTCTGATTTCCTGTGGCGAAGTTGAGTTACTGAAAAACATCACAAGGTTTGACATACGTTTGAACATGTCCTTTAGGCAGTGAAATTCCCCCGCAGAGTACTGAGTCCACCAGAGGAATCCAAATGTATTTTCTCATTTATGCCATTAATCAAAAAGAATATGTTGCTAACTACTCACAGAAGTTTTACTGCATCAGCGTGCAGCGAGTTTATTGGGTCACATTGCAAACTGGAAGCAGAAAAATGGCACAATATAAAATACAGAGTATAGCTTTGAGGACAAGGGAAAAGCCTAGAGTAATTCACTGATTTAAACAAGGGAAAGTGTTTAGACAGAAAAAGCTTTCCCGTGTATATATAGAATAAAGAATTTGTAATATATTTTGTCCTGTTTGCTTTTTACTTTCAGCAGATATTTCTTAGGCATAGTTGCCCATGAAAGCCAAAGATACTTATTTTCTTCTTCCCTTTTTCCACTTTCTAGATTCCACACCACAAATTTTAATTGTCCTGCTCTTCTCATATATCCCCTTCCAATTAATCTCTTTGTTAACCTCATGCCAACTTTTCCCTCTCATGTGGAAACAGTGTCATCTGGAGAAGCCAGTGAGATACCTTGGTAACAACTGCAGCAGATTGTGGTTTACTTGTAATTCTTTGGGTTAGATGGAATAATCAAGATGTAAAATATTTTGGATTTTTTGTCCACATATCAAAAATGATGCCCGACACAGCATCGCCTGTTGCTTCTCTACTACATCCTTTGTCTATTTGTGCTGCCAGTCACCGACACAAAAAAATAGCTCAATTAGCTGTAAGATGAAGCTTAATCAGTTTGTAAAGTGGAATTTTAATTGGAATTGCCTTTGCCTGAGATTGGAGTGAAGGGATTGGAGTCAGTGACTTGAGAACAATTTTTCTACCCTAAGAAGATGCTCTCCAACTGAATCTGCTGCTGTGTGGCGTGTTGTGTGTCTGTCCACAGCATGTGAAAAGAAGAAATGTCTGTCCACAGCACGTGAAAGGGAGAACAAAGAAGGGAAAATGCTGCAATCCTTTTCCAGTCTTTCTATATGCAGTTTCTATTCTTTGCACCAAGTTCAGGCCAAGTGATCTCATTATACCAATACTGAATCTGGCTCTTTGTAGCCTCCCTTTATGAGAGTCTGAAGCTATTCCAGAAATATTTTGAAGTTGCACTAAGGTTATGTAGAAAGAAAAAAACCCACACCATCTAATAAGCTAATTCCCTGTGGCCTCTTGCATTTTGCTGATATTTAGAGGAGTGATCTAAAGTCATTTTAACAGGCAGGTTATTTTACACAATACACATCTAGCATTCACAGGGTTGTGATCATTTAAACATGTGGTAGCTCAAAAGAGTAAGAGTTAAGCGACATCTTTACTAGTTCAATGACTAGATTATATATTCCAGTGCGTTGATTAAGAAGAAGTTTCTAAGGCCTGGATACTGTCAGAAAAGTTACCACATTGTCATATAGATTAAAATCAGTCCAGCTCTATGGCTGCAGACTCTCTAGAATTAGTTTATATTAGAAATTTGCACCAGGTTGATTTTAAATTTGTTTCACTGGCAAGTGATCTAGGGTAGCACAGGCCCACCCACCTGCATCTTGTTATGCCACAGTGTTTAAAATGCAGCCCAGGTGTTTGCAGAGGTCTGCATGCTCTCTGGTACTAGAAGAGAAATGGAAAATGGAAAGCGAGTGACTGATTCTTGAAGATGGAAAAAAAACATCTCCATTGTAGGCACAAGTGACCACCAAGTGGATACTTCCGATATTGCATATGAAAGGTTTTGTAAACTACAAAGAGACCTTCCAGAGAGAATCTGTGCTGCTTTTCTCCATTTGCATAAGCAAATTTGAATTTATAGCATTTTTCTGATTGTTTTGCTTTGTTCTTTTGGCTCAAAGGCTGTGCTACTCTATGTTTAACAATCAAATTAAATGTAGCCTCATGTATGATAGATCATAGCTCATTTACAAGTGGGTATGTCCATTTCTTGATTTCTCTTCTAAAATCCAAATCTGAAATAGAGAAAAAAAAAAAAAAAGGATTTAGCAAGATCCTGGATGACTTTCAGTATCAGTTCTGTACAACTTAATTACTTTCAGTTATTTCCTTGAAGCTGTTCTTTGCAGTTTCTTTGTGAGTGCTGAATGGCTGGGCATGGAGCAAACTGCAAAACGATCCATTAGTGAAATTCAATTTTCTATCAGTCTTTGCAAGTAATTAGCTTTTCTTTAGGTAATGTATTGTTAGTTTGCAGGTATCCAGTGTTGCATGGCATTTGTTTAGGGAAGAGCAGACAATTTAGTTTGCTGTACTGCTTAAAGAAAATAGCTCATAATTATACCAAGGTCAAACATGCATTAGCGCGAGTGACTCCCCTGTGTTACTCCTGAGCAAGAAACCTGTGTGTAGGATCCTGCCCAGCTGCCTGAGCAGCGGCAGTGCCGCTGCTCTGTGATGTTCCTCCTGTTACATAGAAGCATCCTCCAGGAACCTGAGTGGTTCTGGTGGCCAGGCCTATTTCTGAGGGGGGTCATCGCTACACAGGCTTCAATACCCAATGTAATAAACAAGGAGTGCCACAGCGCTGCTCTCCT